>NC_091348.1:11173449-11190949 GCF_038502225.1 Cherax quadricarinatus
GAAGCTTACAGCACTTCGCCGTATCTCGCATCTTCTTGACAGTAGGGGTTGCAAGATCCTGTACGAGGCACAAGTACGCTCACACCTTGAGTATGCTCCACTTTCTTGGTTTGCCTGCCCCCCCCTCTCATCTGCGACTGCTTGACAGAGTAGAGAACAGAGCAAGACGTATCATCTCTCGCCTGGACCCATCCTGGATAGATCTGTCATTTCAGCAGAGCCTTCAACACAAGAGGGATGTAGGTGACCTTACTGTTATGTACAAGGCCAATATTGTCAAAGTACCACACTTGGATCCACTTCGAGGACAGCGTGAAACAAGCTTTTATGCCACAAGACGGGCAGAAAGCAGCAACTTCACTCTGGCTGTACCCTTCTCCAGAACATCACTCCATCTGAGATCATACATACCCAGGATGACTCGAGTATGGAACACATTCGTACAGCATAATGATGTCAACGAGATAAAGTCAGTTGATCAAATGAAAATGCTGGCCCACAGATGGCTCCAACTTCATCCTGTTCCCTACTTGTATGTTTCATAACAATAAAAATGCTTTCAAATGAGCTGATGTAGGTAACAGCTCTTAGCTTGTCAATAAAGTTAGGAATCCTTAACCTGTAAATAGCTGTTAATAAAACAAGGGATCCTTAACCTTGTCAAACCCTGTGTAAAAAAAAAAAAATGTAGTAGACATTGATCTTTAATAAATAAAATAACATTACCTGCTGGAGTTCTTCTGTCTAAAACGCATCGAGAAAATTTTTTTATTATTAAATTCGGGATAATGGAAAGAAATGCAAACGAGGAGAGTCTTGGTAAATGTCGCTGTGGGATCAATATGTTCAGTCAGAGGGAAAGTTTTTTAATAACTGTCACACTCAATGAAAATTAAACCGACATTTAAAAAACTAATAAAACCTGCTTTGAAAAATCAAATATTAGTCAAAATCACTTACGTATTTTATGTTCTTCTCTGGACGGTACAACAAACCTAGCAGCAGCGGCGGCGGCTTAGCGGCAGCGGCGGCGGCAGCTGGCAGCGGCAGCGGCAGCAGCGCAGCGGCGGCAGCGGCGGCGGCAACAGCGGCAGCAACCAGCGGCAGCAGCGGCAGCAGCAGCAGCAACAATACGCAGCAGTAACGGCAGCGGCAGCGCGTGACGGCAACAGCAGCGGCAACGCTTGGCGGCGGCAGCGGCAGCAACAGCCAGCGGCAGCAGCGGCTGGCGGCAACTGGCAGCGGCAATGCAGCGGCGGCAGCAGCGGCAGCAACGGCAGCGCTTGGCAACAATGGCAGCGGAAGCGGCAGCGGCAACAGCAGCGGCAGCAGCGGCGGCAGCAACGGCCCGGCGGCAACGGCGGCGGCAACAACGGCAGCAGCAGCAGCGGGGCGGCAGCAACCAGGATCAGCAACGGCAGCGGCAGCAGCAGCGGCAGCAGCGGCGGCGACAACGGCGGCAGCAGCAGCAGCGGCGGCAGCGCAGCGGCGGCAGCGGCAGCAGCAGCCAGCGGCAACGGCAGCGGCAGCGGCAGCGGCAGCGGCAACAACGGCAGCAGCAGCAACGGCAGCAACACAGCGGCAGCAGCGGCGGCGGCAGCGGCGGCGGCAGCGGCAGCAGCAACGGCGTGACAGCAGCGGCAGCAGCAGGCAGCGGTAACGGCAGCAACAGCGGCGGCAGCAACGGCGGCAGCAACGGCGGCGGCAGCAGGCAGCGGCAGCGGCGGCGGCAACGGCGGCCGGCAGCAGCAGCGGCGGCAACGGCAGCGGCGGCAGCAGCGGCGGCGGCAGCAAGCGGCAACAGCGGCGTGGCAGCAGCAACCAGCGGCAGCAACGGCAGCAGGCAACGCAGGCAACGGCGGCAGCGACAGCAGCGGCAACGGCAGCGGCAGCAACGGCAGCGGCAACAACGGCGGCGGCGGCAACGGCGGCAACAGCGGCAGCAACAGCGGCTGGCAGCGGCGCCTGCCAGCAACAGCAGCAACAACCTTAACAGCAGCCGCTCCTGCTGCTGCTGCAAGAGTGCCGGAGACACCTAACAAGCGGAGACGCAGAGATCAGCTCAACCCGGGGAAGATAAATGAAAGTTCTGGGGTCTCTAGAAAGCCAGATAACATCCTCAAGACTCAGCCAGATGTGTGTGATTGTCTGCTGTTTACAGCAGCGAACATCTTCTCTGCTCCTCTCCTAGTCCATATGCTGACAGATGGATATAAATATATCTATCCTGTATATGGGCGGATGCTTGCAGTTGCTATGCGTATGAAGCAGGTATGCTTCACTGCTCTGATTGTATATACACTTAAAATATATACCTCTTGACACACACACACATATGTACATGTATATATATATATATATATATATATATATATATATATATATATATATATATATATATATATATATATATATATATATATAATATATATATATATATATATATATATATATATATGAATCTGCAGTAAACAGATGATTTCAGAATATGCCAAAACAACCACTGTGAAAAATTGAAATTCAAGCGCTTTCATTGTTGACTACTTGCATTATCAGAAGCAATAATGCTTGAGTAGTCAAGAGAAAAAGCCTTTGAAGGCCCTGTTGCTCTATTCTATTTATATATAGACCAACATATACATCTATCGATGCATATGCCCTGTGATAAATGGGATATATAGTCAGTTTCCTTTAGTTCCCTCCATCTGAGTATTTGCAGTCAGATTATTTCCAGTCTTTTGTTTGCACCTTGGCCTCCCTTCACCTGTTGTGAGGTCAGTCTTGTCAGAGACTTGATAACGCTCAATCCTGAGGAAAACGTAGCCTAAAGTAAGGACTTCCTCTGCAGAACGAGTCTTCAAGCTCCTGTTGCTCCAGTTACCACTCATGTATCGATCTCTCATTTCCCTCCTCGACTATTGCTCGTCCAATATCTCGACTGGGTGGTCATTGACAAGCTCCACAATAGCAGTCATTGTTATTGCCTCTTCTTGTTCAAGCTGTGTCCCTATCATCACTCACGGGGGAGGGGAGGGTAAATTGAAACGTGTTGTTTGGACGCTTTGAGATGTCTCGATATCTTTACGTCCTGCCTTTTACACACCTTCCTTGTTGATGCAGTCATGACGATTATTTTTTTTAAAGATGCTCACTCTTCCTATTATGATTTTCTTTATCTTCCATGAGCTATGCATGTGGGCTTCAGGAAGCAGTCAGCGTCCCGAGGAGTGTGATCTTGCCTGCTATTCATGTTCACATAACCCTTGTAGAAAATTACCCACCAATGCAGAAGCTACAATGTGAAGCCCCGTGGAGCACGTGTCCAAGACTTAGCAATCAGCATGTCTGGTGCCACTGTAAGCTACTTCCAGTGTCCTTCCAACCGTGATCCTTACAACAGAGTCCCAGCACAACTGATTGTTCTTGTTCCAGATCAGATCACATCACTTGCAATACTTCTCAAACATATCATCGCTGTCAGGATTGTATCTGGATAAGATGATGAGCCATTCAGTGTAACGAATATATATTTTGCAGACAGCAGTCGGATACCGGAGCGAGATTGTTTGTCATATATCATGAAGACTCTGATGGAATTGCATCTGAGTTTATTGCACTTGCAACATATAAAACATAGTCATTCATAATCTATGGAAGGAGTTCTGCATACACTTTCCATCTTTTGGTAAATATTGTTTCCCAGGATGTTGGGTATATTAAATTACCCTGGCATGAGTCTCACCGAGGTTATTATTGTTACACCGCCATTACAGCACCACCATCATCACCGCCACCACTATAACCACCAGCACCAGCACCAGCACCACCAGCACCAGCACCAGCACCACCAGCACCAGCACCACCAGCACCAGTACCAGCACCACCACTACAACCAGCACCACCACCACCACACCACCAGCACCAGCACCAGCACCACCACCACCACCACCACTACAACCAGCACCACCACCACCACTATAACCACCAGCACCAGCACCACAGCACCAGCACCACCAGCACCAGCACCACCAGCACCACCACCACCACCACCACTACAACCAGCACCACCACCGCCTGGCACCAGCGCAGCGCAGCACCAGCACCACCAGCGCAGCACCACCAGCACCGGTACCAGCGCCGCCCGCAATCGGCGCCACCCCACCATATAGCACCAGCTGGCACCAGCACCACCACCACCACCACCACTACAGCCAGCACCACCACCACCACTATAACCACCAGCACCAGCACCACCAGCCACCACCACTACAACCAGCACCACCACCTCCGCAACCTGGCACCAGCACCGCCAACGCCAGCACCAGCTACCACCACCACCACGACCACCAGCACCACCACCACCACCACCACTACAACCAGCACCACCACCACCACTATAACCACCATCACCGGCACCAGCACACCACCACACTACCTTGCACCGCCACCACACCCACCAGCGCCGCGCACCGGTACCAGCACCACCACTACAGCCAGCACCGCCACTATGGCGCGGCAGCGCATGGCGCAGCACCACCAGCACCAGCACCACCAGCACGGCACCGGCACCGCCACCCTGCCTGCCACCTGCTGTAACTGGCACCAGCACCAGCTTGCCAACGCGCCTTTACCACCACCGCCACAACCCAGCACCACCACCACCTGCAACAGCACCAGCACCAGCATCGGCGCAACAGCACCACCACCACGCACCACCACCGCACTGCGGCCAGCTCACACCACTGCAACCACCAACTTGCTACCACCAATAGCACCACCACCACCACACCACCAGCACCAGCACCAGTACCAGCACCACCACCACCACCACCACTACAACCAGCACCACCACCACCACCCACCCGGCACCAGCTGGCGCCAGCACCAGCGCCAGCGCCAGCACAGCCTCCACCACTGCAGCCAGCGGCTGCCACACCTGGCACCAGCACCAGCACAGCACCTGCCTGCCACTGCAGCCCGCTGCCACCCACCGCACAGCCCTCACACCACCACCACCACCACACCACCGCCATCACGACTACTACCACCACCACCACTACCACCACCAGCATCCACCATCCACCACCACCACCACCACCAGCACCACCACCACCATCACACACCACCAGCCACCACCAGCCACCTACCACCAGCCATGCACCAGCACCACCACCTCCATCACCACCACCACCACCATGACCACCACCACCAGCACCACCAGCACCACCACTAGCACCACCAGCACCACCATCACACCCCACCACCACCACCACCACCACCAGCCACCACCACCAGCACCACCACCAGCCACCACCATCCATCCACCACCATCCACCACACCACCACCACCACCACCACCACCACCACCACCACCACCATCCAGCCATACTCATCACCTACCACACCTCCAGCAACCACCACCACCAGCATCACCACCACCACCACCACCACCAGCACCACCACCAGCACCACCACCACCACCACCACCACCACCACCATCACCACTACTACCACCACCTGGGCTTCACAAAGTCCTTCACACTGGTCAACAGTGATCGTAGCAGCACATTTTAAACTCTAAGAACTTCCTCATAATTTGCTGTGAAGTCATTCATGCACTAGACTAGCGCCTTTGATTCCAACCTATGATGTAACTCGTGCGTGTAATATATTGTTGGTCACACTTAAACAAACCTGTGATTTGCCTGTGATTTCACTGCCAGACTCAGCACTGCAAATATGATTGTGAGGAATATATCACTGATGTTTGACACTGTTTTGCTTTGGTTGAACTGCCTATGTCACAGTTGACTTTCACCATGAATGGACTTTAGACTTAATCTTACTTTCTATTTGCGCTAAATGTACATCATCACAATCATTAGTCTCTTTAGAACTCAATATTAGACGCAATCGCGAAAAACCCAATAAACTGCACAGCCACCTGAACGTAGCACCAAAGTACTTAACTAGTTTCTCTAACATATATTTACGTGACATTGTACCACCATTACTCTTGTATGTCTCATGCAACTCCACTCTTGTCTACATTTGATATTGATTGTTAAAAGTGTTGTTTATTACAGAAAGTAGAGAAGGATTATTAACAGTACATACATTAAAAAAATCATCGTTGCTTTACCAGCAATCTGCAGAATTAATCAAATCTTTGTGGCATTGATCATCTTGTTCACACAAGTCTGGAAGACTGGAGACAAACTGTTCTTCCTTTCATCACACGTGTCAAGAAGACAGCCCTAAAATATTTTTTCAAATGGTATATCAGCATTCCTGCACTGTTTCACTTTGCACCACTTTGTTGGATTATTTAGATCTGGAGGTAAACAGCGTTCACTGCAAAAGATGCGATGTTCATTGACGTTAAGCGTTTTAAACTGGGAACTACGGAGATCTTCAGCTTGAACCTGTTTTGCTTTTTCTGACGTTATAGTGGGTTTAGGGACAACTTCTTTTGCAAGACAGAACTCAGGTTCGCCTGTGTGGTTGTTGTTGTTAAAATAACACGTAGTTATACTGCCTATGGTGAACAACTTTATGAACCTAAAATGAGATGTAGCGTGTATACAATACACGCTACATCTCACATTATTTGTAGCACATTGTGCATATTTGTAACATACATACAAGGCCTATACTATATTCTACTTCCTAACCCATTTATCTGGTTATATTGGAGAATTAAATTCACGAATACGTGATATTACGAATTGTAAATAGAAAATACTTCAGCAACCAGTTTATAGGTTCGTGTTTGGTCAGTGAAGATTTTCTTGATGAAATCGCATCGGGCAAAAATACTTTTCTGGAAAGGAAAATGAATGTTTAGACGTTTGAATTATCTAAAAATTCTGTTGGAAAGGAATTTGTGGGTAGTAATGATATATGGTTATTTTCATGAATTTCTGCGAATTCTGCAAAATGTTCAGTGTTGCCGAGGTGGCGTTCACCAGGGACCCCCGAGGATCCCCTGTCAGGGGCTCCGAGGATTCTCTGTCAGGAACCCCGAGGATCCCCTGTCAGGGGCTCCGATGATCTCCTGTCAGGAACCCCGAGGATCCCCTGTCAGGGGCTCCGAGGATCCTCTGTCAGGAATCCCGAGAATCTCCTGTCAGGGGCTCCGAGGATCCTCTGTCAGGAATCCCGAGGATCCTCTGTCAGGGACCCCCAAGAATCCAATATCAGGAACCCCAAGTATCTTGTATCAGGGACCCGCAAGGACCCTAGGGATCAAGGAGGGACTCCTGAGATCCAGGGCGGGGGACGCCAGGACCTGGTGAGACTCCCAAATCAGGGGCATCAAAGACCTTTCCATTGGCTGCCCATCCAGGGACCCCTCAAGAATCCTTTATCAGGGACTCCCAAATATCCTATATCAGGGAATTTTAAGGATAATGAATCTTTGAGATAACAAGAGCACTGGAGTAGCAGCAGTCAGAGGATCAATCCAGGCTTGCAGGTGTGTGCTGGAAGGTGTGTAAGGGCAGACAGATTTGTCTCTCGTTTTAAAGAGAAGAGCTCGGATACGACTGGTTATTATGGCAGGCAAACAAATTTTCCGGCATGTCTGCCTTGACCATGCTAGCTTAGTTTATCGTCGCACATTGTATTGCATTTCACGGTACGCTAAACCACTGTGGGCTTGTGCAGGCTCGAATAATCGTCCGCTAATCGTTGATCGATCACTGATTGGTTAAACTGGATGGAGAATCTAAGTAACCACAAGGAATATATTAATGCAACAATATGAGAAGACGTTTCCGTCATTATCGTGAGAATTGATAGTCTCTGGTGGGCGAAACATTGTTAATGTCATTAATCGCATACTGTGTCTTATTAAAATACTTGTCAGTATACAATACTCTTGAGACACAAGGAATTCCAGTGTGAACACAGGTATTATAAATCATCAGTTTTATTTAAAACAAAGAATTCTGTGATGAATGCTAAGAATTTTTCTGTACTATAGACTATTTGTATTTTGAGTGACACAAGAACTACATATTCACACTTGCTGAAAAATATCATCCCCAACGTAGAATAAACTTGGACTGGAGATGTATTGTTTCAAGGATTAGACGAGAATGTATTCTGAGTTTGTGTTTATGCAGTGTATATGTTGTCAGCTTTGGTGGGGGATCCTGACGTGACAGGATCCCTTTGCTCGTACAGGAAAGCTGGACTCCTTATAAATGGTCATGTTATGATGGTGTTATAAGACTCCATACTTAAAGTATGCTCTTATGCTAGGAGTGCCAGACTTGTGGAAAGAATAAATGTAATTTTCAACTAGTGAATCACCAATAGTGTAACCTAAACAATGTTAATATAGTTGAGTTATACCCTCCGCCTCGTCTAAGCAAGACTCACCAGTGATGGATGTTTGAAGCGAAACAGAAAAGGGTTTAGAAAGTTATCGTACACATTCCAAGAATTTATTAATGGGAACTTTAATGGTCGAGAACATAACAATCGTTTCCTCGCTTACAGTACATAAGATTTGAAAATTTCAAGCTGATCGGATTAAGCGTTCTTAAGTTATAAAGGAAATAAAAATAACACTGGAGGAAAATAAATCATTTAAGCAGTGAAGGGCACTTCTTCAGAGGCAGCTAATATATCTCAGATAATTAAACAAAAATGTCTCCATCACTGATAACATGGGCGACCTGAACATTCACTGCGCCTCGCTTCGTAGTTTACTGTGCGGCTTCTCACACCAACATCTTGTACAGAACACTGAACTGTGGTCACAACACAGCTGCTGAGTACATCAATCCCAGCCTAGGATAAGTTAGATCCAACACACCAGCTGGTGGTAATACTGAAGAAAAGATTTAAGTTGCAGAGAAAACTTTTACTGAGACAAAATTTCTCTCTGTGTCGAGATTTACCAAGTCTCAACCCCCCCCCCCCCCACAGATCTAAACGTTGTTCCCATGAAACTATGCTCTGCAACCATGCTCTGTAACCATGCTCTGCAACCATGCTCTACAACCATGTACTGCAACCATGCTCTGCAACCATGCTCTGTAACCATGCTCTGCAACCATGCTCTGCAACCATGCTCTGCAACCATGCTCTGCAACCATGCTCTGCAACCATGCTCTGCAACCATGCTCTGCAACCATGCTCTGCAACCATGCTCTGCAACCATGCTCTGCAACCATGCTCTTCAACCATGCTCTGCAACCATGCTCTGCAACCATGCTCTGCAACCATGCTCTGCAACCATGCTCTGCAACCATGCTCTGCAACCATGCTCTGCAACCATGCTCTGCAACCATGCTCTGCAACCATGCTCTGCAACCATGCTCTGCAACCATGCTCCTGCATAACCATGCTCTGCAGCCATGCTCTGCAACCATGCTCTGCAACCATGCTCTGCAACCATGCTCTGCAACCATGCTCTGCAGCCATGCTCTGCAACCATGCTCTGCAACCATGCTCTGCAACCATGCTCTGCAACCATGCTTCGCAACCTGTGTCTTTACTTAACTAACATACCTGGAAAGCAGATGTTATAGCAGTTTTCCAGCGTTATGCACCTTCCATACACCTTGACGCATGCGTCTGTGCCCGTGTATGGAATTTACCAGCGTCAATTCCTAAGTAAATCCAATGTCACAACATCTAGATTTCAAACAACTCTGTGTGTGTGTGTGTATGTGTGTGTGTGACATGAAAAATATACAAAAAACGCTCCATATATTGCATTATTTAAGAAACAGAAATTACGAAGACTGTAGTCTAGGAAATCCCTATTAAATAGAGAGGAATAAGAGGAAATATATGATAACTACGTAGGTGATGAAATGATAAGAGGAGAAGATCAGGAAGATTGACCGACGGTGCTCAGAGACCAAGATTATGGAAGAAGGACCTAGCCTACACCACACCCTGATATCAAGGACCTAGCCTACACCACACCCTGATATCAAGGACCTGTATATCAGGACCCTGATATCAAGGACCTAGCCTACACCACACCCTGATATCAAGGACCTAGCCTACACCACACCCTGATATCAAGGACCTAGCCTACACCACACCCTGATATCAAGGACCTAGCCTACACCACACCCTGATATCAAGGACCTAGCCTACACCACACCCTGATATCACCATTGATATCAAGGACCCAGCCTACACCACACCCTGATATCAAGGACCTAGCCTACACCACACCCTGATATCAAGGACCTCCCAGCCTACCCACCACCCTGATGCCCTCCCGATATCAAGGACCCAGCCTACACCACACCCTGATATCAAGGACCTAGCCTACACCACACCCTGATATCAAGGACCTAGCCTACACCACACCCTGATATCAAGGACCTAGCCTACACCACACCCTGATATCAAGGACCCAGCCTACACCACACCCTGATATCAAGGACCTAGCCTACACCACACCCTGATATCAAGGACCCAGCCTACACCACACCCTGATATCAAAGACCTAGCCTACACCACACCCTGATATCAAGGACCTAGCCTACACCACACCCTGATATCAAGGACCTAGCCTACACCACACCCTGATATCAAGGACCTAGCCTACACCATACCCTGATATCAAGGACCTACCTACACCACACCCCTGATATCCAAGGACCAGCCTGATACCTACACCCTGGAACCCAGCCCTACCACACCACACCCAGATATCAAAGACCTAGCCTAGCAGGCCACCTCCACACCCTGATATCAGGACCTAGCTCACCACACACCCTGATATCAAGGACCTAGCCTACACCTACCATGCCCTGATATCAAGGACCTAGCCTACACCATACACCCTGATATCAAAGGACCTAGCCTACACCACACCCTGATATCAAGGACCTAGCCTACACACCACACCCTGGATAGTCCACAGAATCCAAGGCCCCTACACCACACCCTGATATCAAGGACCTAGCCTACACCACACCCTGATATCAAGGACCTAGCCTACACCACACCCTGATATCAAGGACCTAGCCTACACCACACCCTGATATCAAGGACCTAGCCTACACCACACCCTGATATCAAGGACCTAGCCTACACCACACCCTGATATCAAGGACCTAGCCTACACCACACCCTGATATCAAGGACCTAGCCTACACCACACCCTGATATCAAAGGACCCTAGCCTACACCACACCCTGATATCAAAGACCTAGCCTACACCACCCATACCCTGATATCCAAGGACCTAGCTTACACCTACCACACCCTGATATCAAGGACCTAGCCTACACCACACCCTGATATCAAAGACCTAGCCTACACCACACCCTGATATCAAAGACCTAGCCTACACCACACCCTGATATCAAGGACCCAGCCTACACCACACCCTGCTGTCAAGGACCGAGCCTACATAGCACCCTGCTATCAAGGACCTAGCTTACACCACACCCTGATATCAAGGACCTAGCCTACACCACACCCTGATATCAAGGACCCAGCCTACACCACACCCTGCTGTCAAGGACCGAGCCTACACTGCACCCTGCTATCAAAGACCTAGCCTACACTATGCCCTGCTATCAAGGACCGAGTCAGCATTACTCGTTTAAATAATTTATCGGAATGTTGTTGGAAATGGTGTGAAAACTAATGGAGAGAGATAGATAGAGATAGATAGATGGATAGATAGATAGACAGATAGATAGATAGATAGATAGAGAGAGAGAGAGAGAGAGAGAGAGAGAGAGAGAGAGAGAGAGAGAGAGAGAGAGAGAGAGAGAGAGAGAGAGAGAGAGAGAGAGAGAGAGAGAGAGAGAGAGAGAGAGAGAGAGAGAGAGAGAGAGAGAGAGAGAGAGAGAGAGAGAGAGAGAGAGAGAGAGAGAGAGAGAGAGAGAAAGATCCTTGAGACAATAATCTCAAGACAAATGACAGAGTTTTTTGACTGCCACTCTATTTTGTGACCGTCAATCCGTCAATATGGTTTCAGGAAAGGTTACTCTGCTGCTGATCTGTTGTTAAACCTCTCCACTAAGTGGCACCAGTCACTGAATGAATCCAAAGTCACCTGTGTGGTAGCACTGGACATTGCTGGTGCTTTCGACCGGGTGTGGCACCAGGGCCTCTTTGCAAAACTTCAAGCACTGGGAATTGCAGGCTCTACATTATGTCTCCTCAGTGATTAAGTTCATGGTAGATCTATAAGTGTAGTTCTCAATGGAACGGAATCAGCAAGACATCCTATTGGGGCAAGTGTTCCACGAGGAAG
Organism: Cherax quadricarinatus; assembly: GCF_038502225.1. Classification (NCBI taxonomy): domain Eukaryota; kingdom Metazoa; phylum Arthropoda; class Malacostraca; order Decapoda; family Parastacidae; genus Cherax; species Cherax quadricarinatus. The sequence goes on from NC_091348.1 coordinate 11,185,700, forward strand.
CGTGCTGGGACCATTGTTATGGAATGTCTACTTCAATGACCTTCATCATCTCATCCCAGAATCCCATGCATATGCAGACGACTGTGCACTGACATACACTTATCCAAGAGAAGAAATGCCAGCTGCTGTAAGCTTCATCAATCACCAGCTAAGAGCTATATCAGCTTCGGGAAACAGATGGTAAGTAACATGTGCACCTGAGAAAACACAAATGATGATGGTCTCTAGGCACCATGATGGTAATGACGGTGCAGTAGTAAGCATGAATGGAATGGTGTTGGCACCTGGGGAAGAAGTTGATATCCTTGGGGTGAAATTTGACTTCAAACTGACCATGAAGAACTATGTTGTAAATCTTGCAAACAGGCAACAAGGAAGCTTACAGCACTTCGCCGTATCTTGCATCTGCTTGACGGTAGGGGTTGCAAGATTCTGTACGAGGCACAAGTACGCTCACATCTTCAGTATGCTCCACTTTCTTGGCTTGCCTGCACCCTTCTCTCATCTGCGACTGTTTGACAGTAGAGAACAGAGCAAGACGTCTCATCTCTCGCGTGGACTAATCCTGGATAGATCTGTCATTTCAGCAGAGCTTTCAACACAGGAGGGATGTGGGTGGCCTTACTGTTATGTACAAGGCCAATATTGTCAAAGTACCACACTTGGATCCACTTCGAGGACAGTGAGAAGCAAGCTTCTATGCCACAAGACGGGCAGAAAGCAGCAACTTCACTCTGGCTGTACCCTTCTCCAGAACATCACTCCATCTGAGATCATATATACCCAGGATGACTCGAGTATGGAACACATTCGTACAGCATAATGATGTCAACGAGATAAAGTCAGTTGATCCAATGAAAATGCTGGCTCACAGATGGCTCCAACTTCATCCTGTTCCTTACTTGTATGTTTCATAACAATAAAAATGCTTTCAAATGAGATGATGTAGGTAACAGCTCTTAGCTTGCCAATAAAGTTAGGAATCCTTAACCTGTAAATAGATTGTCAATAAAGCCTTATCAAACCCTGTATAAGAGAGAGAGAGAGAGAGAGAGAGAGAGAGAGAGAGAGAGAGAGACCCAGCACCCACAAGAAAAAATAGCATAGTTGTTTTGCCAGTAGCTCCTGTCCCTCCTTCCTCCCTCCATTCATCTTATCATACCCACCTCCTTCCTTCCTCCCTCGCTCCATCTATACTTCCCTTACTCCCTCTTTACTCTGGTAAGAATTCTTCCCCACATATTGACAGTTTTATTAACCAAATGATAATTATGATAAAAATTTTAATTTTACTGAGAAAATTAGAAAAAAATGATTCACAAATGACTACAACAACAACAACAACAACAACAACAACAACAACAACAACAACAACAACAACAACAACAACAACAACAACAACAACAACTACTACTACTACTACTACTGCTTCTACTAATCATAATAATCCTTATCTATCACATATCACATCACTGACACCTTCCTATGTCACATCTACCACTCTTGCCTCATCTGTCACATCTACCACTCTTGCCTCATCTGTCACATCTACCACTCTTGCCTCATCTGTCACATCTACCACTCTTGCCTCATCTGTCACATCTACCACTCTTGCCTCATCTGTCACATCTACCACTCTTGCCTCATCTGTCACATCTACCACTCTTGCCTCATCTGTCACATCTACCACTCTTGCCTCATCTGTCACATCTACCACTCTTGCCTCATCTGTCACATCTACCACTCTTGCCTCATCTGTCACATCTACCACTCTTACCTCATCTGTCACATCTACCACTCTTACCTCATCTGTCACATCTACCACTCTTGCCTCATCTGTCACATCTACCACTCTTGCCTCATCTGTCACATCTACCACTCTCACCTCATCTGTCACATCTACCACTCTTACCTCATCTGTCACATCTACCACTCTTGCCTCATCTGTCACATCTACCACTCTTGCCTCATCTGTCACATCTACCACTCTTGCCTCATCTGTCACATCTACCACTCTCACCTCATCTGTCACATCTACCACTCTTACCTCATCTGTCACATCTACCACTCTTACCTCATCTGTCACATCTACCACTCTTACCTCATCTGTCACATCTACCACTCTTACCTCATCTGTCACATCTACCACTCTTGCCTCATCTGTCACATCTACCACTCTTGCCTCATCTGTCACATCTACCACTCTCACCTCATCTGTCACATCTACCACTCTTGCCTCATCTGTCACATCTACCACTCTTGCCTCATCTGTCACATCTACCACTCTTACCTCATCTGTCACATCTACCACTCTTGCCTCATCTGTCACATCTACCACTCTCACCTCATCTGTCACATCTACCACTCTTGCCTCATCTGTCACATCTACCACTCTCACCTCATCTGTCACATCTACCACTCTTGCCTCATCTGTCACATCTACCACTCTTACCTCATCTGTCACATCTACCACTCTTGCCTCATCTGTCACATCTACCACTCTTGCCTCATCTGTCACATCTACCACTCTTGCCTCATCTGTCACATCTACCACTCTCACCTCATCTGTCACATCTACCACTCTTGCCTCATCTGTCACATCTACCACTCTCACCTCATCTGTCACATCTACCACTCTTGCCTCATCTGTCACATCTACCACTCTTGCCTCATCTGTCACATCTACCACTCTTACCTCATCTGTCACATCTACCACTCTTACCTCATCTGTCACATCTACCACTCTTGCCTCATCTGTCACATCTACCACTCTCACCTCATCTGTCACATCTACCACTCTTGCCTCATCTGTCACATCTACCACTCTTACCTCATCTGTCACATCTACCACTCTTGCCTCATCTGTCACATCTACCACTCTTACCTCATCTGTCACATCTACCACTCTTGCCTCATCTGTCACATCTACCACTCTTACCTCATCTGTCACATCTACCACTCTTACCTCATCTGTCACATCTACCACTCTTGCCTCATCTGTCACATCTACCACTCTTGCCTCATCTGTCACATCTACCACTCTTGCCTCATCTGTCACATCTACCACTCTCACCTCATCTGTCACATCTACCACTCTTGCCTCATCTGTCACATCTACCACTCTTACCTCATCTGTCACATCTACCACTCTTACCTCATCTGTCACATCTACCACTCTCACCTCATCTGTCACATCTACCACTCTCACCTCATCTGTCACATCTACCACTCTTACCTCATCTGTCACATCTACCACTCTTGCCTCATCTGTCACATCTACCACTCTCACCTCATCTGTCACATCTACCACTCTTACCTCATCTGTCACATCTACCACTCTTGCCTCATCTGTCACATCTACCACTCTTACCTCATCTGTCACATCTACCACTCTCACCTCATCTGTCACATCTACCACTCTTACCTCATCTGTCACATCTACCACTCTTGCCTCATCTGTCACATCTACCACTCTCACCTCATCTGTCACATCTACCACTCTTACCTCATCTGTCACATCTACCACTCTCACCTCATCTGTCACATCTACCACTCTCACCTCATCTGTCACATCTACCACTCTTACCTCATCTGTCACATCTACCACTCTCACCTCATCTGTCACATCTACCACTCTCACCTCATCTGTCACATCTACCACTCTCACCTCATCTGTCACATCTACCACTCTCACCTCATCTGTCACATCTACCACTCTCACCTCATCTGTCACATCTACCACTCTTACCTCATCTGTCACATATACCACTCTTACCTCATCTGTCACATCTACCACTCTTGCCTCATCTGTCACATCTACCACTCTCACCTCATCTGTCACATCTACCACTCTTACCTCATCTGTCACATCTACCACTCTTACCTCATCTGTCACATCTACCACTCTTACCTCATCTGTCACATCTACCACTCTTACCTCATCTGTCACATCTACCACTCTTACCTCATCTGTCACATCTACCACTCTTACCTCATCTGTCACATCTACCACTCTTACCTCATCTGTCACATCTACCACTCTCACCTTATCTGTCACATCTACCACTCTTGCCTCATCTGTCACATCTACCACTCTTACCTCATCTGTCACATCTACCACTCTTACCTCATCTGTCACATCTACCACTCTCACCTCATCTGTCACATCTACCACTCTTACCTCATCTGTCACATCTACCACTCTCACCTCATCTGTCACATCTACCACTCTCACCTCATCTGTCACATCTACCACTCTTACCTCATCTGTCACATCTACCACTCTTACCTCATCTGTCACATCTACCACTCTCACCTCATCTGTCACATCTACCACTCTTACCTCATCTGTCACATCTACCACTCTTACCTCATCTGTCACATCTACCACTCTCACCTCATCTGTCACATCTACCACTCTTACCTCATCTGTCACATCTACCACTCTCACCTTATCTGTCACATCTACCACTCTTGCCTCATCTGTCACATCTACCACTCTTACCTCATCTGTCACATCTACCACTCTTACCTCATCTGTCACATCTACCACTCTTGCCTCATCTGTCACATCTACCACTCTTACCTCATCTGTCACATCTACCACTCTCACCTCATCTGTCACATCTACCACTCTCACCTCATCTGTCACATCTACCACTCTTACCTCATCTGTCACATCTACCACTCTTACCTCATCTGTCACATCTACCACTCTTACCTCATCTGTCACATCTACCACTCTTGCCTCATCTGTCACATCTACCACTCTTACCTCATCTGTCACATCTACCACTCTTACCTCATCTGTCACATCTACCACTCTCACCTCATCTGTCACATCTACCACTCTTACCTCATCTGTCACATCTACCACTCTTACCTCATCTGTCACATCTACCACTCTTGCCTCATCTGTCACATCTACCACTCTCACCTCATCTGTCACATCTACCACTCTTACCTCATCTGTCACATCTACCACTCTTACCTCATCTGTCACATCTACCACTCTTGCCTCATCTGTCACATCTACCACTCTCACCTCATCTGTCACATCTACCACTCTTACCTCATCTGTCACATCTACCACTCTTACCTCATCTGTCACATCTACCACTCTTGCCTCATCTGTCACATCTACCACTCTCACCTCATCTGTCACATCTACCACTCTTACCTCATCTGTCACATCTACCACTCTTGCCTCATCTGTCACATCTACCACTCTCACCTCATCTGTCACATCTA
>NC_091348.1:11195949-11298449 GCF_038502225.1 Cherax quadricarinatus
CTCGACCAATATTAAACCCGCCATTTATGTCCAGTCGGACACAAACCAGAATTTATTTTCCCACTGAAATAAAATTCGGGAGAAAAAAAAAAAAACAACTAAAATCGTAACCAATAAATAATGGAATTATTTTTTCCGATTATATTTATCGTTTGTTTACGGAAAATATGGAATTATTTTTTTAATAATAAGTTTATAAATTTTAGTTGCTATTTATTAAATGGAATTCATATAAAATTATATTTGAATTAAAATTCGCAGTTTAAGTCGTGATGTTTCGGTTCATCTTGGTTCATTATCAAGTGATGTTTCGGTTCATCTTGGTCCATTATCAAGTGATGTTTCGGTCCATCCTGGTTTATTGTCAAGTGATGTTTCGGTCCGTTTTCTTCATTATCGGAAGATGTTTTAACCCATCCCTGGTTTATCAAGGTGATGCCTGGTCCATCCTGGTTTATTATCAAGTGATGTTTCGGTCCATCTTGGTCCATTATCAAGTGATGTTTCGGTCCATCTTGGTCCATTATCAAGTGATGTTTCGGTCCATCTTGGTCCATTATCAAGTGATGTTTCGGTCCATTTTGGTTCATTATCAAGTGATGTTTCGGTCCATCTTGGTCCATTATCAAGTGATGTTTGGATCCATTTTGGTTCATTATCAAGTGATGTTTCGGTCCATTTTGGTTCATTATCAAGTGATGTTTCGGTCCGTTTTGGTTCATTATCAAGTGATGTTTCGGTTCATCTTGATCCATTATCAAGTGATGTTTCGGTCCATCTTGGTTCATTATCAAGTGATGTTTCGGTCCATCGTGGTCCATTATCAAGTGATGTTTCGGTCCATTTTGGTCCATTATCAAGTGATGTTTCGGTCCATCTTGGTTCATTATCAAGTGATGTTTCGGTCCATTTTGGTTCATTATCAAGTGATGTTTCGGTCCATCTTGGTCCATTATCAAGTGATGTTTCGGTCCATCCTGGTTTATTATCAAGTGATGTTTCGGTCCATCTTCGTTCATTATCAAGTGATGTTACGGTCCATCTTGGTCCATTAGCAAGTGATGTTTCGGTCCATCTTGGTCAGTGGTCAGTCGTCACGTGAGGTCAGAGACCCTGAGCTGCTTTGGGGATTAGCGTGGACGGTTACAAAGCATGGCTTGCTTCTGCAGTGTTTTAAAAATTGAGGTTGGAGAGTTGAAGGAGGAGGTCTTGCTTCTCCAGGAGGTGATTAGAGGTTGGAAGGTCCATTCCCAATGGGTCTGGGAGAGAGTGTGAGGTGGCTGGAGTTGTGGGGAATGAGGCTTCTAGCAGTGAGGTGCAGTCTGTCTCTCGCGAGGAGGCTGCAGGTGGGGAGGTAGCAATGGCTACCAGCAGAGGTGCAGCCAGCACCTGCTACAAGTGGCGAGTGGTAACCAGTAATGGGAGGCGCATCAGAGTAAGGAAAGTTAAGAGTGAAGATCTGAAGGTAGGAAATCGCTTCTCTGTTCTTCAGGATGAATGTACTTCAGTGGCCAGTGAAGGTAAGGGTACTACTGCCCCTGCTAATGGAGGTAAGCGCATTCTTGTGGTTGGTGAATCTCAGGTAAGATATATTGACCGTGCTTTTTGTAATAGGAATAAGAAGATGAGAGATAGAGTGTGCTTCCCTGGAGCTGGTGTTGGGGACATTGTCAACAGGCTGGATAATATCATGTCAGGTAATGAGAACAAGCCCATTATCTGTCTCAGTGCTGGTGGAAATGATATTGGGAAGGGTAGGAGAGAAGAGCTGCTAGATAAGTACAGGTCAGCTATAGATTTCATTAAGTCTAAGGGAGGGATCCCAATCATATGTAGCATCTTGCTAGAAGGGGAGTAGGAAATGAATGGTTGTCTAGGGCAATTGGTGTAAATTGCTGGCTAGACAGATACTGCAAGGAACTTGCAATCCCATTCATTGACAACTGGAACAACTTTTATGGCAAACATGATATGTATGCAAGGGATGGGGTACATCTCTCTGGGGCTGGGGTGGTAGCACTTGCAGACTCGATTGAGAAGGCCATTGGTGAAATGCCTATGATTTTAAACTGATGGAAGATAGAGGTATGGGTGTGTGTGGGAAACAAGCAGGTTGCAACACTAGGGTTGGAAACAGTAAATGTATAAAAGGCATTCAGCATGAAGTTATAAATAAAGACAATAGATCAGGTCAGCAAACAAAGGGGGACAGCAGAGGGCAGCAAGGGACTAGCTCCCTTAAGGTTTACTATACTAATAGCAGGAGTGCAAGAAATAAGATAGACGAGCTAAGATTAATTGCAAGTGAAACATAGATATTATTGCTATAACAGAGACCTGGCTCAATCTGAAAGATAGAGAGATTCCCTCTGAATGTCACATACAAGGCTATAAATTATTCCACACTGACAGGGTCAACAGGAAAGGTGGTGGAGTAGCGAATGCATGTCAGAGACAATTTAAATTATTGTGTTAGACAAGATATTAAATTAGGAAGGTCAGCCACTGAATCTGTTTGGTTACAGCTTCGAGGGCCGAGAAAAACTAATTTGGGTGTGATTTACAGGCCCCAAATCTTGATAGGGGAGTGCAGTAAACTTCTATGGGACGAAATTGTAAGGTAATCATACGAAAATGTTGTGCTAATGGGAGATTTCAATTATGACAGATTGACTGAGTAATTTGACAGGAAATTTAGAGTCAGGTGACTTTTCTTGATACGATCCAGGATTGTTTTTTAAAATAGTTTGTGACAGAGCCAACTAGGGGAAACAACCTCCTTGACTTGGTTCTGCCAGTAGGGAAACACAATTAATAATCTGAGGTTAATGATGAGTTTGGGGAAAGTGATCACAAATCACTCAGTTTTAATATATCATGGAATTCCCTAATAAAGGCAATCAAGTCTCTGGTCCCTGACTCGCTTTCATTGATTTCATAGGACTGAAAAATTACTAGGTGGGTTGAATTGGAATGACCTGACTAAGGGTCAGGTAGGGGTGATGGCTGATGATATGATGCTTCCAGGGCATAGTTCAGCTGCCTCCCAAGTCAAATTATGTTCCAAATAGGGAAATCAAATCAAACAAAATGATCCTAAATTGATGAACAATAGATCAAAATATCTGATTGGTCAAAAGAGAGCATATATAGGCAACAAAAGAGGAGAGGGGCAATTAAGAAATCGATGTATTCAGTTAAAGAGAGAAATAAAAAGGGAATTAGAAAAGCAAAAAGAGATTTATGAGGCTTAAAGTTGTAAGAGAATCGAAGACTAACCCAAAAGGATTCTTTCAGGTAAACAAAAGTAAGATCAGGGACAAGATAGGCCCACTCAAAGTTCCTGGGTCAGCTTCACTGACAGTGATAAGGAAATGTGTATAATTTTTAACACATACTTCTTCTCAGTTTTTACACAGGAGGATACCAGCGATATTCCAGTAATGATAAATTATGTAGAACAGGACGATAATAAACTGTGCACGATTAGGGTCACAAGTGACATGGTCCTTAGGCAAATAGATAAATTAAAACCTAACAAATCCCCAGGCCCTGATGAACTGTATGCAAGGGTTCTAAAGCAGTGGTTCCCAAACTTTTTCAGCTTGTTACCCAATTTAACATGCCACATAAAGCATGTTACCCCTTTCACAAAATGTTGTTATTATTGATATATATGGCTAAACGTGAACGTATACAGCCTCGCATACTCTACAATCCTAGCAAACCATTGAAAACGTAAGAACCACACATGTTACTATACTATAAAAATTAATTATAGCTACAAATCTACAGTAACAGGGTAAATACTAATTCATATACTGCAAAGCAGTACACATACATACTTAGCTATGTCTACCCTCGGCTGATGCTCACAGATAAACTGACAGTGTGAAATAGAGGCAGCTCAGGAAGTGAATGACGCGTACTGACAGGTCGATCTGGGCACTGAGTGACTTTTGTCCTGAAGCATACTTGTCAAAATACTTTTGTTTCCACACACTTAGCTATATATTTCTTCTTTTTAATACTGTATATTAGTTTTTGTGTTTATTGTTATTTGTTTAACTTATTACTTTACTTATAATAGTTTAATTTATAACTTATATACTAAGACAAAGTTAACAATAATCCTCATACTGGGTAAATTGCATTGTTTTCTTTGATTTTCAGAATTCATAACTTTTTTCTGTCACCCTCCACCACTTCCCAAAATGGTTAAATTACCTTCTAGGGGTAATTTACCTCAGTTTGGGGGAACCACTGTTCTAAAGGAATGTAAAGAGGAGCTTTAGCACACCTTTGGCTAATCTTTCAACATATACTACAAACTGGCATAGTGCCAGATAAGTGGAAATGGCAAATGTGATACCTATTTTCAAAACAGGTGACAGGTCCTTAGCTTCGAACTATAGACCAATGCCTAACCTTCATAGTGGGAAAATTTATGGAATCAATAATTGTTGAGGCAGTCGTACCTACCTTGAAAAGCATAAATTAATCAACGAATCTCAGCATGGTTTTACAAAGGCGTTCCTGCCTACGAATTTATTAACTTTCTTCAAGGTATTTGAGGAGGCAGATCATGGTAATGAATATGATATTGTGTATATAGACTTCCAGTAAGGGCTTTTGACAGGGTCCCAAGCATCGAGACTATTGAGGAAAATTCAGCACATGGAATAGGAGGAGAAATTCTTTCCGATAGAGGCATGGTTGACAAATAGAATAGGCAGCAGACAGTCTGCATAAATGGGGAGAAATCAGAGTGGGGAAGGTCACGAGCGGTGTTCCATAGGGTCAGTGCCTGGGCCCCTGCTGTTCACAATCTACATAAACGACATAGATGAGGGTATAAAGAGTGACATCGGCAAGTTTGCCGATGACACTAAAAATAGGACGTCGAATTCATTCTGACGAGACATCTGAGCACTCCAGGAAGATTTGAATAGACTGATGCAGTGGTCGGAGAAGTGGCAGATGCAGTTTAATATAGACATGCAAAGTTGTAAATGTTGACAGGACAATAACCATGCCATATATAAAACAAATAAATGTAGATCTTAATATTACGGATTGCGAAAAGATTAGAGTTCTGGGTTAGCAGTAATCTGAAACCAAGACAACAGTGCATAAGTGTTCTGCAATAAAGCTAATAGAATCCTTGGCTTCATATCAAGAAGCATAAATAATAGGAGTCCTCAGGTTGTTCTTCAACTCTATACATCTTGGTTAGCCTCTTCATTTAGATTATGCTGCATGTCTTAATACTGCATTACAGAATGATATAAATTCTCTGAAAAAATGTACAAAGGAGGATGACAAAGTTGATCCCATGTATCAGAAACCTCCCCTATGAGGATAGACTAAGGGCCCCAATCTGCACTCTCTAGAAAGACGTAGAATTAGGGGGATATGATTGAGGTGTATAATGGAAGACAGGAATAAATAAAGGGATGTAAATAGTGCTGAAAATATCTAGTAGACAGGACTCGCAGCAATGGTTTAAGTTGGAAATTCAGATTCAGGAAGGATATAGGAAAGTACTGGTTTGGTAATAGAGTTGTGGATGATGGAACAAACTCCCAAGTACCGTTATAGAGGCCAGAACGTTGTGTAGCTTTAAAAATAGGTTGGATAAATACATGAGTAGATGTGGGTGGGTGTGAGTTGGACCTGATAGCTTGTGCTAACAGGTCGGTTGCCGTGTTCCTCCCTTAAGTCAATGTGACCTGACCTGACTAGGTTGGGTGCATTGGCTTAAGCCGGTAGGAGACTTGGACCTGCCTCGCATGGGCCAGTAGGCCTTCTGCAGTGTTCCTTCGTTCTTATGTTCTTATTATCAAGTGATGTTTCGGCCCATCCTGGTTTATTATCAAGTGATGTTTCGGTCCATCTTGGTCCATTATCAAGTGGTGTTTCGGTCCATCCTGGTCTATCAAGTGATGTTTCGGTCCATATTGGTCCATTATCAAGCTGTGTCGTTTCCGTCCTTCCTGAACCATTAGAACCACTGTCGAGTTATTATTCGATCCAATGAACTAGAGTTAAACTCCTGCTCCTGGGAGCTTTAAGACCCTTACGGGTTTACCGCTTCGGCGCGAAAATTACTGCAGTACTACTACTAACTACTACTAATAATAATCATAAATAAAAATAATAACAACGATAACAATATTAATAATAATAATAATAATAATAATAATAATAATAATAATAATAATAATAATAAGAAGAAGAAGAAGAAGAAGAAGAAGAAGAAGAAGAAGAACATAAGAACGAAGGAACACTGCAGAAGGCCTACTGGCCCATGCGGGGCAGGTCCAAGTCTCCCACCGGCTTAAGCCAATGCACCCAACCTAGTCAGGTCAGGTCACATTGACTTAATAATAATAATAATAATAATAATAATAATAATAATAATAATAATAATAATAATAATAATAATAATAATAATAATAATAATAATAATGTTGGTATTGGATGGCATATGTAGCTGTCATATCTTTTTCTTTGACCTGTCCTGACCCTTTACGACCTTTTCTTTGACCTGACCTTGTACGACCTTTTCTTTATCCTGTACTCACTCGTACGACCTTTTTTTTTGACTTGTCCTGACCTTACGACATTTTCTTTGACCTGTACTCATCTTATATAACCTTTTCTTTGACCTCCCCTGACCTTGTACTACTTTTTCTTTGACCTGTGCTGACCACTATATGACTTCTTCGACTAGTTACGACCTCGCTGTAACCAGACACGACCTTCAGGGCTCTGAAGGGTGACTGGAGGTCGTATTGACCCCTAATTTCTCATTAACGCTCAGGGCATATGATTGGTTTCTCCCAGGTCTCTGATTGCCTTGGCACCCAATGTGGCACCCACTGTGGCACCCACTGTGGCACCCACAGTGGCACCCACTGTGGCACCCACTGTGGCACCCACTGTGGCACCCACTGTGGCACCCACTGTGGCACCCACTGTGGCACCCACTGTGGCACCCACTGTGGCACCCACAGTGGTGCCTATGCTAACCTTCCTATGGTGTAGAAATATACCTAGTTGGACGAATCTTACTGTGGCTAGCTGGTCCAGTGGCTAACGCGACGGTCTGGAGTTTTGAGACTCTCTGACCGCGGGTTCTATCCCCACCCGTGGTATGGTTTGACTAGACTCACCTTCAGGTTGGTGGTGGACCTGAACTCTGGTAACCTAACTTACCTCCAGGTTGGTGGTAGGTCTGACCCCAGATGACCTGACGAAGCTGATGCCAGGTACATGATGAACCTCGGTGACCTCTTGCTGGTCACTCTCCGTCGGGGCCAGGTCATGACACTTGACCTCGAGTCGGGTCACGCCTACTACTGTGACGTTGCAGTCCCGGATTGGCTGAGGAGGATCTGTGAATATCGAGTTAGTGGTAGTGGTGGTGATAATTGTGGTAGTGGTAATGATTGTGGTAGTGGTGGTGATGATAGCGATTGAGGTAGAGAGAGAGAGAGAGGTAGAGAGAGAGAGAGGTAGAGAGAGGTAGAGGTAGAGAGAGGTAGAGGTAGAGAGAGAGGTAGAGGTAGAGAGAGAGGTAGAGAGAGAGAGAGAGAGAGAGAGAGAGAGAGAGAGAGAGAGAGAGAGAGAGAGAGAGAGAGAGAGAGAGAGAGAGAGAGAGAGAGAGTCAGAATTTATTATAGTCACATAAGAACATTTAATGCATTGGAGAGAGCAGTTACAGTATTCCAAGGGATACACAGCAACATCAAAACATAATCATCATCAAGGGATACTCACTGACACCAAGGGATGCTCACTAGGACCAAGGAATAATCACCATCACCAAGGGATACTCACCATCACCAAGGGATACTCACCATCACCATGAAATACTCATCATCACCGCGGGATACTCCCTATTACCACGGTATACTCACCATCACCAAGGGATACTCACCATCACCAAGGGATACTCACCATCACCAAGGGACACTCACCATCACCAAGGGACACTCACCATCACCAAGGGATACTCGCCATCACCAAGGGATACTCACCATCATCAAGGGACACTCACCATCACCAAGGGATACTCACCATCACCAAGGGATACTCACCATCACCAAGGGACACTCACCATCACCAAGGGATACTCGCCATCACCAAGGGATACTCACCATCACCGAGGGATACTCACCATCACCAAGGGATACTCCCTATTACCACGGGATACTCACCATCACCAAGGGATACTCACCATCACCATGAGATACTCATCATCACCGCGGGATACTCCCTATTACCACGGTATACTCACCATCACCAAGGGATACTCACCATCACCAAGGGACACTCACCATCACCAAGGGATACTCACCATCACCAAGGGATACTCACCATCACCAAGGGATACTCACCATCACCAAGGGATACTCCGTATTACCATGGGATGCTCACCATCACCAAGGGATACTCACCATCACTAAGGGATACTCACCATCACCAAGGGGTGCTCACCATCACCAAGGGATACTCACCATCACCAAGGGGTGCTCATCATCACCAAGGGATACTCACCATCACCAAGGGATACTCACCATCACCAAGGGGTGCTCACCATCACCAAGGGATACTCACCATCACCAAGGGATACTCACCATCACCAAGGGATACTCACCTACAAGAGTGAGCAGGTATGTACACGGGATCGTGGTACGACCCACGCTGTTGCGGGCGTAGCAGAACACTTGCGTGGGCGCCGTGGGCGTGAGAGTAACGCTGGAACTCCGTGGGTCGTGTGGGTGGACTCGGTGCTCCACCACACGACCTTCCGTGGGCGGCGTCTCCTTCAAGAGGTCGTCCCACGACCCCTGCGCCTCTCCAGGGCGGGTCGTAGGAGCCGCCCACGTCCCCGCCCCCGGTGGGCGGCCTGGGGTGAGGTCGATGAGCCCTGGGTGGCGGGGCGGCGGGGCGTCTCCGGTGATGATACCGCCTCTGAGGTCGTGGGTGGGTTGGTGGGCGGTGGGTGGGTCTGCCAGAGTCCAGGTGAAGGTGAGGTGGGTGGGGAGGGCGTCCATCCGGCAGGTGAGGCTGACTGAGGTGTTGGCCACCACCAGCACCTCGTGTTCACCTGGTTCATGGCACTGAGGAGGGTCTGAAGGTGGGGAGGAAGGTAGACATGTTGACGGAGAGGTGAGAGAGAGAGAGAGAGAGAGAGAGAGAGAGAGAGAGAGAGAGAGAGAGAGAGAGAGAGAGAGAGAGAGAGAGGGAGAGAGAGAGAGAGAGAGAGAGAGAGAGAGAAGAAAAGTAATGTTATATTAGTACAAGTCACTGATAACAAATTATTATTATTATTATTATTATTATTATTATTATTATTATTATTATTATTATTATTATTATTATCATGATCATGATCATGGGGAGCGCTAAACCCGTCGGGATTATACAGCGTCTGGGGGGTGGAAGGTATTCAGGCTCAATTCAGGGAACTGGAGCACAGATCCAATTCCCCGGATCAAGAGCCCCTCACCAGCATCAAGGAACCTTCCTGGGGGGATGATTAAATCAGTTTGGTGAATTTCCCGTATTACAACCGATACACAGTCCCACCTTGTGATAACTGATCTCATGAAATCAGATCCTTATTACTGACACGTAATAATGACCCAATGTCACTATGAACTTTACTAAATGTCTAAAAGTAATTAAACACACCTAAATTGATTGTGAAATGCAATTATATTCAGTTACATAACCTGCACGAACTGTATCACAGTAGACAACAAGAGTATTGCAGCCTTTCGTGGTAATGTATTCATTCACATTCCAAGAACCTCCTCCCCAAGGAGCTCATCACCAGTATTTCCATCCTTAAATCATTTGCCAAGACAACTGGCCAAGAAGAAATGTCTCTCTTAACTGTTGGTAATATTAACTAATGGATCTAAGCAGGAGTCTGCTTGAAGGTCTGTATCCGCTCTTGTTGTCACCTCCCTTGATTACAACTGTAACAACTATGTTGAGTAAGGTATAGCAATTTCCATTTGGGCTTCTACACTGCCAGCCAAATTGTTTACCATCCTAATGACCCTGAAGTTAACGATTCTATATTATCACTGAAGGCATGTAACTCACATAATGACTGAAGGCACCTAACTCACATAATGACTCTAGTGACTTGTTCATTCAAAAAGTCAAATATATACATTATAATAAAGAATGGATGAATGGATGTACAGTTGTTACAGATTCCATCAGACACTGAATTACTCCTTCATGATAAAGTTGACAAGTTACACAAAGTACCTTGAAGGGAAATATAGAATATAACTTAGACATGCATGTGCCAGTAATAACACTGAGAAAAGTAAATTGTGAATCTGAATGTCACAGTAATGCAGCAGTAGATCTACAACTATGATAACATGTACATAGATAAGCATATTTAGAGAGCAGGTTGTTATGAAACAGTATGATGTTGCAGTAGCCAGGCTTAGGCTTAATTACAAGTACTTCTGGCAGTTTGGTATAAGCACAAATAATGATCAGATTAAATGCAATGTGGTCAGCCTTACGGTCACTCTCTTAAATACTATGTAATGTTTTTTTTTTTTTGAGGAATATAGAGACAGACAATATAATAACCAGTGTGATATCTTAACTTATGACGACGTTTCTGTCCGACTTGGACCATTAGCAAGTCACACCGGAGAAGGGAAGTCAGGTTATATTTGAGAGGGGATGGGGGAAAGGCGTGGTAGAACGGGAGGAGGGAGTGGTAGCGCAATTAATTGCATTGGCACTTTCGTTGGCAAAATCTAATATTTTGCTGACAGTGCGTGTTTGTTGCTATCAGTGTTGCCAGATACTTTCTGTATGTGTCTGCTGATTTTAGTATGTCTTATGAAGTGTCTGCTGCTGTCAGTATGTGTCTACTGCTGTTTGCATGTCTCTCAATGGAGGGTTATTGGTAGAGATGGTGGTGATGGTAGCGATGGTGGTGATGGTAGCGATGGTGGTGATGGTAGTGGTGGTGGTGGTGGTGTTGGTGGTGATGGGTTAGTGGTGTAGAGTTATTGGTAGCGATGGTAGTAGTGGTGGTTGTGGTGATGGTGGTGGTGGTAGTGAGTTAGTGGTGATGTTGGTGGTGGAGGGTTATTGGTAGTGGTGTTGGTGGACAGTTACTGGTGGTGGTTGTGGTATGCTAAGAGTATATTACATTTTATTCGGCGTATGTCACACACTCATATAGACATGTCTCCCGACCAGTGAACCAGATGCTAAGGGTTTAACGATCACGAGCACCGTCATTATACCAGTACTTTGGTTCAACCAACCAATCACAAGCCTGCCAGAGCTGTGAAGCGATGTGGTACACTCGTGAAGTAGCTTTAGCAGCCTTTCCTTTCCTGCTGGTCGCCACAGTTCACCGTGTCTTATGCTTGCATTTGCCTTATTGTATATAACTACAACTACTGTACATCGGCTATATAGGTTGTAAATACCAGCTTATTGTTGGTACTTCTTCTTGATTATAATCACTTCTTCTTGATTATAATCACTTCTTCTTGATTATAATCACTTCTTCTTGATTATAATCACTTCTTCTTGATTATAATCACTTCTTCTTGATTATAATCACTTCTTCTTGATTATAATCACTTCTTCATGATTATAATCACTTCTTCTTGATTATAATCACTTCTTCTTGATTATAATCACTTCTTCTTGATTATAATCACTTCTTCTTGATTATAATCACTTCTTCTTGATTATAATCACTTCTTCTTGATTATAATCACTTCTTCTTGATTATAATCACTTCTTCTTGATTATAATCACTTCTTCTTGATTATAATCACTTCTTCTTGATTATAATCACTTCTTCTTGATTATAATCACTTCTTCTTGATTATAATCACTTCTTCTTGATTATAATCACTTCTTCTTGATTATAATCACTTCTTCTTGATTATAATCACTTCTTCTTGATTATAATCACTTCTTCTTGATTATAATCACTTCTTCTTGATTATAATCACTTCTTCTTGATTATAATCACTTCTTCTTGATTATAATCACTTCTTCTTGATTATAATCACTTCTTCTTGATTATAATCACTTCTTCTTGATTATAATGATTATAATTATTTTTGGTGAACGGAATACATCATTCTCTGCTGTCTTTTTGCTCGATCATGAGTGGTTATCACATTACTGCCAGGTGTGCAGGCCATATCTACACCTGTGTGCGTAATAGTGGTGTTGGCGGTGGCGATAGTGGTGGTGGTAGTAGTGATGATGGTGGTGGAATATTGGAGGTGGTGGTGGCGGCTGAGGGAAGAAGGGAAATTAAAAGTTGATGGCAGGGGAAATTATATATGTGGTGGCCTAGAATTTCTTGTCTTAGCAGGGAAATGTAACATGTGGCAAGGGAATTTATGTGGTGGCAGGGAAATTTATGTGGTGGCATGGAAATTTATGTGGTAGCAGGGAAATTTATGTGGTGGCAGGGAAATTTATGTGGTGGCATGGAAATTTATGTGGTAGCAGGGAAATTTATGTGGTGGCAGGGAAATTTATGTGGTGGCAGGGAAATTTATGTGGTAGCAGGGAAATTTATGTGGTGGCAGGGAAATTTATGTGGTGGCAGGGAAATTTATGTGGTGGCAAGGGAATTTATGTGGTGGAAGGGAAATTTATGTGGTGGCAGGGAAATTTATGTGGTGGCAAGGGAATTTATGTGGTGGAAGGGAAATTTATGTGGTGGCATGGAAATTTATGTGGTGGCAGGGAAATTTATGTGGTGGCAGGGAAATTTATGTGGTGGCAGGGAAATTTATGTGGTGGCAGGGAAATTTATGTGGTGGCAGGGAAATTTATGTGGTGGCAGGGAAATTTATGTGGTGGCAGGGAAATTTATTGTGTGGTGACAGGGGAATTTATTATTAGGTGATGGCAGACTAATTTATTGTGTAGTGGCAGAGGAATTTATTGTGTAGTGGCAGAGGAATTTATTGTGTAGTGGCAGAGGAATTTATTGTGTAGTGGCAGAGGAATTTATTGTGTAGTGGCAGAGGAATTTATTGTAGTGTACTATAAGAAATGTTATAATTTGTATAAGCAGCCAGAAGTCTTATAACAACCCGTGAAACTGATGCTACCACCATCCCCACCACCACCACTACCACTACCACCATCCCCACCACCACCACTACCACCATCCCCACCACCACCACTACCACTACCACCATCCCCACCACCACCACTACCACTACCACCATCCCCACCACCACCACTACCACTACCACCATCCCCACCACCACCACTACCACTACCACCATCCCCACCACCACCACTACCACTACCACCATCCCCACCACCACCACTACCACTACCACCATCCCCACCACCACCACTACCACCATCCCCACCACCACCACTACCACTACCACCATCCCCACCACCACCACTACCACCATCCCCACCACCACCACTACCACCATCCCCACCACCACCACTACCACTACCACCATCCCCACCACCACCACTACCACCATCCCCACCACCACCACTACCACTACCACCATCCCCACCACCACCACCATCACTACCACCAACCCCACCACCACCACTACCACTACCACCATCCCCACCACCACCACCATCACTACCACCATCCCCACCACCACCACTACCACTACCACCATCCCCACCACCACCACGACCACTACCACCATCCCCACCACCACCACTACCACTACCACCATCCCCACCACCACCACTACCACTACCACCATCCCCACCACCACCACCATTACCACTACCACCATCTCCACCACAACCACCACTACCACTACCACCATCTCCACCACCAACACCACTACCACTACCATCATCCCACCACCACCACTGCCACTACCACCATTCACACCACCACCACTACCACTACCACCATCCCCACCACCACCACTACCACTACCACCATCCCCACCACCACCACTACCACTACCACCATCCCCACCACCACCACCATTACCACTACCACCATCTCCACCACAACCACCACTACCACTACCACCATCTCCACCACCAACACCACTACCACTACCATCATCCCACCACCACCACTGCCACTACCACCATCCCCACCACCACCACTACCACTACAACCATCCTCACCACCACCACTACCACTACCACCATCCTCACCACCACCACTACCACCATCCCCACAACCACTACCAATACCACCATCTCACTACCACCACTACCACTACCACCATCCCCACCACCACTACCACTACCATCATCCCACCACCACCACTACCACCATCCCCACCACCACCACTACCACTACCACCATCCCCACCACCACCACTACCACTACCACCATCCTCACCACCACCACTACCACTACCACCATTCTCACCACCACCACTACCACAACAACCATCCCCACCACCACCACTACCACTACCACCATCCCCACCACCACCACTACCACTACCACCATCCTCACCACCACCACTACCACTACCACCATTCCCACCACCACCATTACCGCTACCACCATCCCCACCACCACCACTACCACTACCACCATCCCCACCACCAACACTACCACTACCACCATCCTCATCATTACCACTACCACTACCACCATCCTCACCACCACCACTACCACCATCTCCACCACCACCACCACCACTACCAATACCACCATCCCACCACCACCACTACCACCATCCCCACCACCACTACCACTACCATCATCCCACCACCACCAAGGGATGCTAGTGACCAAGGGATGCTAGTGACCAAGGGATGCTAGTGACCAAGGGATGCTAGTGACCAAGGGATACTAGTAGTAATGCTACTACTGCTGCCAGCAGTAGTAGCATTACTACTGCTGCCAGCAGTAGTAGCATTACTACTGCTGCCAGCAGTAGTAGCAACCACCATCCCCACCACCACCACTACCACTACCACAACCCCCTACCACCACCACTACCACTACCACCATCCCCACCACCACCACTACCACGACCACCATCCCCAACACCACCACTACCACAACCACCATCCCCACCACCACCACTACCATTACCACCATTCCCACCACCACCACTACCACTTCCACCATCCCCACCACCACCACCACTACCACTACCACCATCCCCACCACCACTACCACTACCACCATCCCCACCACCACCACCACTACCACTATCACCATCCTCAAAATCCCCACCACCACCACCACTACCACCACTACCATTACCACCATCCTCACCACCACCACTACCACTACCACCACTACCATTACCACCATCCCCACCACCACCACCTCTACCACCATCCCCACCACCACCACTACCACTATCACCATCCTCAAAATCCCCACTACCACCACCACCAATACCATTACCACTATCCCCACCATCCACCACCACTACCACTATCACCATCCTCAAAATCCCCACCACCACTACCACCATCCCCACCACAACCACCACTACCACTACCACCATCCCCACCACCACCACTACCACTATCACCATCCTCAAAATCCCCACCACCACTACCACCACCACCACCACCACCACCACCATCCCCACCACAACCACCACTACTAGTACCACCACACTCACTCTTACCACCAATATAACTATTACCATCTTTAACACTACCACTACTACCGCCACTTCCACCACCCCCAAAACTACCACAACCACCACTACCATCACTTCCACTGTTACCATCGCCACCACCACCACCACTACTACTGCCGCCACTACTATCAGCACCATAACCACCACCAGTCCTACTACCACCGGCAGTACAACCATTACCACCGTCAGTTGGTAAAATATTAAATTATCATAAACCATGTTTGTTGACACAGTGTTCTGTCACAGCAGCTGTGGCACTGTGTTGACACAGTGTTCTGTCACAGCAACTGTGGCACTGTGTTGTCACAGTGTTCTGTCACAGCAACTGTGGCACTGTGTTGACACAGTGTTCTGTCACAGCAGCTGTGGCACTGTGTTGACACAGTGTTCTGTCACAGCAGCTGTGGCACTGTGTTGACACAGTGTTCTGTCACAGCAGCTGTGGCACTGTGTTGACACAGTGTTCTGTCACAGCAGCTGTGGCACTGTGTTGACACAGTTTTCTGTCACAGCAACTGTGGCACTGTGTTGACACAGTGTTCTGTCACAGCAACTGTGGCAGTGTGTTGACACAGTGTTCTGTCACAGCAGCTGTGGCAGTGTGTTGACACAGTGTTCTGTCACAGCAACTGTGGCACTGTGTTGACACAGTGTTCTGTCACAGCAACTGTGGCACTGTGTTGACACAGTGTTCTGTCACAGCAGCTGTGGCACTGTGTTGTCACAGTGTTCTGTCACAGCAACTGTGGCACTGTGTTGACACAGTGTTCTGTCACAGCAACTGTGGCACTGTGTTGACACAGTGTTCTGTCACTGCACCTGTGGCACTGTGTTGACACAGTGTTCTGTCACAGCAGCTGTGGCACTGTGTTGTCACAGTGTTCTGTCACAGCAACTGTGGCACTGTGTTGACACAGTGTTCTGTCACAGCAGCTGTGGCACTGTGTTGTCACAGTATTCTGTCACAGCAACTGTGGCACTGTGTTGACACAGTGTTCTGTCACAGCAGCTGTGGCAGTGTGTTGACACAGTGTTCTGTCACAGCAACTGTGGCACTGTGTTGACACAGTGTTCTGTCACAGCAACTGTGGCACTGTGTTGACACAGTGTTCTGTCACAGCAGCTGTGGTACTGTGTTGACACAGTGGTCTGTCACAGCAGCTGTGGCACTGTGTTGACACAGTGTTCTGTCACAGCAGCTGTGGCACTGTGTTGACACAGTGTTCTGTCACAGCAGCTGTGGCACTGTGTTGACACAGTGTTCTGTCACAGCAGCTGTGGTACTGTGTTGACACAGTGTTCTGTCACAGCAGCTGTGGCACTGTGTTGACACAGTGTCCTGTCACAGCAGCTGTGGCACTGTTTTACTGGTATATTCAACACCTCCCTCTGTATCTCACTCCAGTAACCTGATATATTTTGTGCATATTAAGTGCCAGACCCTCGGGAATTTTCCTTGTATATATTGTAAAATATATCCGTGCTGTCCGTTGTAGAAGAGTACATTCCGAGTGCTTTCAGGCGGTGCCAATAGTTTAAATGTTTTACTGAGGTATAAGCGAGCAGGAAATGTTTTCCTGTGTATTTTCTAGCTCGGATATTTCACCTGCCTCGCAGGCAGATGTGAGGACTGAACTGTATTCTAAACCAGAGAACACCAGCGCTTTTACGTCTACTATCGTTTTCATGTTTTTTGTTAAGTTCTGATACACTCTGACTTTGATATTTATGTTGTTGTTATCTCTGAAGTTTGGGTCGTCTGATATTTGTATTCCAAGATCGTTCACTTGTTCCTTGTGTAAGAATGGTATATAATACTGACAAGATGAAATTAAGATACATGTGCAACATCTGGGTATCTTTATTGTAGACGTTTCGCCACTGGTTGGCGATACGTCTACAATAAAGATACCCAGATGTTGCACATGTGTCTTACTAGTTCCTTGCGTTCTACAAACAAATAGTTTCGCACTGTGTAGTCTTCTCTTGGTTATATTCGGCTGTAGCTTTTAACGTCTTTTCTTCAGTCGAAGAAAAATCAGTAGAGAGGTAAGGATGATGATGTCAGTCCATCGGCCTTGAAGAAATTTTGGGGTAGTCAGTCCTTCAGTCTGGAGAGGTATTCAGCCCCGTAGTCCTGAACTATAATGTGTCAAAGGCAGGAACTTTCCAATCTAAAGCCATGTTGACCTGGGTTACGTTGCCCATGTTGTCCAAAAATCAGAAAGTTGACTCAATATCCTCTCAAAGACATTTGTGGTGTGTGATGTTAGTGCTACTGGTCTAATTTATTTTTGTCATTGGTCCGTCACTTTTCTGGAGAGGAGCTCCAGTGTATCTGCATTATTTTTAGGTATCTGTCTGGGATTTCACTAAAATCTTATCTCCTCTTTAAGGAGTTGATAATGCCAGAGGTATTTTGACATGTCAAATCATGTCAAGATGGAATCATGTCGAGGTGCCTAGTTCAGTGTGGGTTTGCTGTCACTTTCATTTTCGAAGTCTTAGCAGTTTGTATTAATATCAGACATACAATTTACATTGCGGGTTCAGTTTATGAGAACACAACTATTCAGGTCTTCAACCTTCATGGAGTTGATAATGTTTCTCAACATAAATTCAAACTGTTCTTTAACGGGGATTCGTATAGTTATTTCTTGAATTTGACCATTTGTTTGTCAACGACCACACAGTGACACACACAACCACCACCAGTTGTATCACCAACACCAGTATTACCACCACCTGTATCACCACCAGTATCGCCACCACCAGTATCGCCACCACCAGCATCATTACCACCAGTATGACCAACACCAGTATCATCACCACCAGTATCATCACCCCCAGTATCATCACCACCAGTATCACCACCACCAGTATCATCACCAGTATAACCATCACCACCAGTATCACCACCACCACCAGTATCACCACCACCAGTATCACCAACACCAGTATCATCACCACCTGTATCATCACCACCAGCATCATCACCACCAGTATCACCAACACCAGCATCACCACCATCAGTATCACCACAACCAGTATCACTACCAACAGTATCACCACCACCAGTATCACAACTGCCAGTATCACCACCACTAGTATCACCACCACCAGTATCACCATCAGTATCACAACCACCAGTATCATCACCACCAGTATCATCACCACCAGTATCACCACCACCAGTACCACCACCACCAGTATCACCAACACCAGCATCACCACCACCAGTATCACCACCACCAGTATCACCACCATCAGCATCACCACCAGTATCACCACCATCAGCATCACCACCAGTATCACCACCATCAGCATCACCACCAGTATCACCACCATCAGCATCACCACCAGTATCACCACCATCAGCATCACCACCAGTATCACCACCATGACTATCATACACCACCAGTATCACCACCATGACTATCATACACCACCAGTATCACCACCATGACTATCATACACCACCAGTATCACCACCACCAGTACCACCACCAACAGTATCATCACCACCAGTATCACAACTGCCAGTATTACCACGACTAGTATCACCACCACCAGTATCACCACCATCAGTATGACCACCACCAGTATCACCACCACCAGCATCACCACCACCAGCATCACCACCACCAGTATCATCAGCATCAGTATGACCACCACAAGTATCACTACCACCAACATCACCACCACCAGCATCACCACCACCAGTATCATCAGCATCAGTATGACCACCACCAGTATCACCACCACTAGCATCTCCACCAGTATCACCACCACCAGCATCACAACCACCAGTATCACCACCAGTATAACCAGCACCAGTATCACCAGCACCAGTATCACCACCACCAGTATCACCAACACCAGTATCATCACCACCAGTATCATCACCACCAGCATCATCACCACCAGTATCACCAACACCAGTATCATCAGCATCAGTATGACCACCACCAGTATCACCACCACTAGCATCTCCACCAGTATCACCACCACCAGCATCACAACCACCAGTATCACCACCAGTATAACCAGCACCAGTATCACCAGCACCAGTATCACCACCACCAGTATCACCAACACCAGTATCATCACCACCAGTATCACCACCACCAGTATCATCACCAGTATCACCATCACCACCAGTATCACCACCACCACCAGTATCACCACCACCAGTATCACCAACACCAGTATCATCACCACCAGTATCATCACCACCAGCATCATCACCACCAGTATCACCAACACCAGCATCACCACCATCAGTATCACCACAACCAGTATCACTACCAACAGTATCACCACCACCAGTATCACAACTGCCAGTATCACCACCATTAGTATCACCACCACCAGTGTCACCATCAGTATCACAACCACCAGTATCATCACCCTCAGTATCACCACCACCAGTATCACCACCACCAGTATCACCAACACCAGTATCATCACCACCAGTATCACCACCACCAGTATCACCACCACCAGTATCATCACCACCAGTATCATCACCACCAGTATCACCACCACCAGTATCACCACCATCAGCATCACCACCAGTATCACCACCATCAGCATCACCACCAGTATCACCACCATCAGCATCACCACCATCAGCATCACCACCAGTATCACCACCACCAGTATCACCACCATCAGTATCACAACCACAAGTATCATCACCCTCAGTATCGACACCACCAGTATCACCAACATCAGCATCATCACCACCAGTATCACCACCACCAGCATCACCACCACCAGCATCACCACCACCAGTATCACCAGCATCAGTATGACCACCACCAGTATCACCACCACCAACATCACCACCAGTATCACCACCACCAGCATCACCACCACCAGTATCACCAGCATCAGTATGACCACCACCAGCATCATCACCACCAGTATCACCACCACCAGCATCGCCACCAGTATCACCACCACCAGTATCACCAACACCAGCATCATCACCACCAGTATCACCACCACCAGTATCACCAACACCAGCATCATCACCACCAGTATCACCACCACCAGTATCACCAACACCAGCATCGTCACCACCAGTATTACCACCATCAGTACTACAACCTCCCTCTTGGTATGGAGTACTGAAGGCAGTCTTGGTGCAGTGAATTCTGCCCTGTAATCAAGCCTAAAAATCCACCTTGGTAACAATCTATGTGGGCACTTTACTCTGCCAAAGGAACCAGCAGGCTGGTTCTTTCCAGCCGTAAGGGAAACAATCCAGGGATAATGTTCAGCAAGGCTTTAAATGAGCAGAGGTATGGAAGAGCTTTTTATATATATATATATATATATATATATATATATATATATATATATATATATATATATATATATATATATATACATAATGTCGTGCCGAATATGTAAAACTAGTCAATTAGCAAGAACTCATTTAAAATTAAGTCCTTTCTAAAATTTTCTCTTATACGTTTAAAGAAATATTTTTGTTTCATTTCTGTTAATGTAAAAAGTTTTAGTTTTGTACCAAAAGAACCTTAGAAAACTTACCTAACCTTATTATAACTGTAGGTAGCGTTACTGTGTACTTGCGTAGTATATTTAGATAAACCCAGGTACATTATACATACGCTCCCTTCTTGCGTGACGTCACGAGTCCCGCTCGTAAGAGCCGTAGGCCACAGTGTTCCTTCTCAGTTCATCGCTGGTGTATACTTGACGGCAAGGATTCTGGGCTTCTCCTCGAGACTCTCTTAATTATACGCCTCCAAACATCCAATGTGTGTATTTCTTACCCCAATATCTCCTCACAAACCCCATGACATAAGCGCAATTTAATTTAGCCTCTTCCAACTAAATATATTTTACATAAGTTTACAAAAATTTAATAATGAACAAACACAATGAAATATTTTTTTTTCGTTAGGTTAAGAGTGATTTTTGCGAAATTATTGCATATACAAATTTTGCATATACAAAAGCGTGCTCATGCACGCATTCTGGAAATCTAAGCCTCTCGCACACAAAACCTCCTGTACCCCTTCCCTCCAACCTTTCCTAGGACGAACCCTCCCCGCCTTCCTTCCATTACTGATTTATTCGCCCTCCAAGTTATTTTGTTTTGTTCCATGTTGTCCAAATGTCCGAACAACAACCGTAACAACCCCCACACCTCCTAATCTCCAAGATATGGATTCTCTACATAATATTCCCATCACACACTGCCCTCAGACACATCTCCACTTCCTTCAGCCTTTTCCTTGTTGCAACATTCACCACCCATGCTACACAGCCTATAAGAGCGTTGGTATCATTATACTCTCATTTTTTCCCTTCTTTGCTTCCATGGATAACGTTCTTTGTCTTTACTTTTTAATAGACCCATCTGCTGACAAGTCCACTCCTAAATATCTGAACACATTCATTTCCTCCATACTCCCTTCAATATGGTATCCAATCTTTCATTACCTAATTTTTTTTGTTATCCTCGTCAGCTTGTTTTTTCCTATGTTCACAAATTCGTCCACTAACTTCTGTAGCTTCTCTTCAGAATCTCCCAAAAGCACAATGTCATTAGCATAGAGCAACTGTGACAACTCCCGCTTTGTGTTAGATTCCTTATCTTTCAATTGCACACTTCTTCCCGACACCCGAGCACTAACTTCTCTTACAACCTCATATATAAATATATGGAACAACACGGTGATATCAAGCATCCCCATCTAAGTCCTGCTTTTACTGGGAAAAAAACTCTTCCTCTTTCCTATATACCCTAATCTGAGCCTCGCTATCCTCGTAAAACTTTTAACTGCTTTCAGTAACCTACCACCTATTCCATCCACTTGCAACATCTGCCACATTGCTTCCCTATCCACCTGTCATATGCCTTTTCTAAATTCTTAAATGCAACGAAAACGTCATTATCTTGATCTAAATATTGTTCACTTACATGCTTCAATGTAAACACTTGGTCTGCACATCCCCTACACATTCTAAAGCCTTCTTGTTCATCTGCGATCCTGCTTTCCGTCTTACCCTTAATTCTGTCATACTCAAAGGCTTATTCTCCTATATTTTTTTTTTGCATCTGTTTTGTCCCCTTTTCCTTTATACAGAGGAACTATGCACCCTCTCTAACACTCCTTAGGTATCTTCATACATTTATTGAAAAAAAGTACCATCCACTTCAAAAATATATCTCCACTTGTTTGTAACATTTTTGTCTTGATCCCATCAATCCCAACTGCTTTACCCCTTTATTTTACCCACAGCCTTAGGCATCTCTCCCATTCTCACAGCTAGCTCTTCCTCACTCCTAAAGGATGTTACAACTCCCTAGCCAATGCATGAAATCACTGCCTCCCTTTCTTCATCAACATTTAACAGCTCAAAATATTCCCACAATCTTCCCAATACCCCTTAGGCTAACTTAAACTATTTATATCACTCCAAAACCTTTTCCTATTATCAGCAAAATTTATTGACAGAACCTCACCCACTCTATCATTTGCTCTCCTTTTACACTCCTTCATCACTCTCTGAACCACTTCTTTACTCTCCATATACTCCTCCCTCCTTATATCACTTCCGATTTGCAAAAACCTCTCATATACTAACTTTTACTTCCTTACCACCCCATTTATCTCACCATTCCACTAATCGCTCCTCTTCCGTCCCATACCCACCCTCCTATATCCACAAACTTCTGCTGCACATTCTAACACTACATTCTTAAATCTTCCCCATACCTCATCAACCTCCTCATTACCTATACTCTCACTAGCTCATCTTTCTACCAATAGTTGCTTATTTAGTTTATAAACTTTCATCTCTGTTACTCGCTGATGCCATACTCCTTGTACTCCATCTACCGTTTTATTCTCGCTGTAGCTACAACTAAATAATAACATGATATATTCGTTGCTCCTCTACAAAAAATGCGCATCCAGAAGTCTACCCATCAGCCTTTTATAAACCAATGTATAGTCCAACAAACTACTGTTATTACGCCATGTCGTATACTTATTTATCCTCTTTCTCTTGAAATATATGTATATTACCTATTACCAAACCTTATTCTATACAAAATTCACTCAAAATTCCGTTTATCATTTCTCCTCGGCACCCCAGACTTACCACATCCTCTACAACCGTTTCTTAAACTTTAGCATTTATGTCCCCAACTGCAATTATTCTTTATTCTCTCTCTTCTTTTTCGCATCTGACCCTTATTTTAATTCACATAAGCCTTGAATTTATATGTTAATATTACCTCTTTTCTTGTCATAACTGATCCTTCAACATTATTACTTCATCTTCCTTAGCTCTAATTCTCTCAGATACACCTGATGTAATCCCATTTATTTCTCCCGAATTAAACTCACATATCTCCTTCAGCTTTGTTTCACTTAGAGCTACGACATTCGACTTCTTTTCATTCATTACATTTGCAACCAACTCTTTTTTTTATCAGCTGCACTGCAAGTTTTTCTTCTTTGTAAATTTAGTAATTTATACAGGATAAGGAGTTACTAGCCCCTTACTCTCGTCATTTTAGTCGCCTCTTACGACACGCATGCCTTACAGAGGAAGAATTCTTCTCCATTTTCCCATGGTGATGAAAGGAAATAAATAAGAATAAGAACTATAAAGAAAATAGAAAAAAGCTTAGATATACGTATCCATGCATGTATAGTGTGACTTAGTGTGAGTAGAAGTAGCAAGATGTGCCTGTTATCTTGCATCTTTGAGACACAAAGAAAAGACACTAGCACTGTGTAAAACAACTATAGGTTTCCGTTTCATCCGCATTTGACAGGACGGTAGTACCTGCCTGGGAGGTTGTTATCTACCAACCTACCACTACAGTCACAGTGGTAGGACGGTAGTACCTGCCTGGGAGGTTGTTATCTACCAACCTACCACTACAGTCACAGTGGCAGGACGGTAGTACCTGCCTGGGAGGTTGTTATTTACCAACCTACCACTACAGTCACAGTGGTAGGACGGTAGTACCTGCCTGGGAGGTTGTTATCTTCCAACCTACCACTACAGTCACAGTGACAGGACACAGTTATCTTCCAACCTACCACTACAGTCACAGTGGTAGGACGGTAGTACCTGCCTGGGAGGTTGTTATCTTCCAACCTACCACTACAGTCACAGTGACAGGACGGTAGTACCTGCCTGGGAGGTTGTTATCTACCAACCTACCACTACAGTCACAGTGGTAGGACGGTAGTACCTGCCTGAGAGGTTGTTATCTTCCAACCTACCACTACAGTCACAGTGGTAGGACGGTAGTACCTGCCTGGGAGGTTGTTATCTACCAACCTACCACTACAGTCACAGTGGCAGGACGGTAGTACCTGCCTGGGAGGTTGTTATCTACCAACCTACCACTACAGTCACAGTGACAGGACGGTAGTACCTGCCTGGGAGGTTGTTATTTACCAACCTACCACTACAGTCACAGTGGCAGGACGGTAGTACCTGCCTGGGAGGTTGTTATTTACCAACCTACCACTACAGTCACAGTGACAGGACGGTAGTACCTGCCTGGGAGGTTGTTATTTACCAACCTACCACTACAGTCACAGTGACAGGACGGTAGTACCTGCCTGGGAGGTTGTTATCTTCCAACCTACCACTACAGTCACAGTGGTAGGACGGTAGTACCTGCCTGAGAGGTTGTTATCTTCCAACCTACCACTACAGTCACAGTGGTAGGACGGTAGTACCTGCCTGGGAGGTTGTTATTTACCAACCTACCACTACAGTCACAGTGACAGGACGGTAGTACCTGCCTGGGAGGTTGTTATCTTCCAACCTACCACTACAGTCACAGTGGTAGGACGGTAGTACCTGCCTGGGAGGTTGTTATTTACCAACCTACCACTACAGTCACAGTGGCAGGACGGTAGTACCTGCCTGGGAGGTTGTTATTTACCAACCTACCACTACAGTCACAGTGGCAGGACGGTAGTACCTGCCTGGGAGGTTGTTATCTACCAACCTACCACTACAGTCACAGTGGCAGGACGGTGGTACTTGCCCGGGAGGTTGTTATCTACCAATCTACCTACCACTACAGTCACAGTGGCAGGACGGTGGTACCTGCCTGGGAGGTTGTTATCTACCAACCTACTATTACAGTCACAGTAGCAGGACGGTAGTACCTGCCTGGGAGGTAGTTATCTACCAGCCTACCACTACAGTCACAGTGGCAGGACAGTAGTACCTGCCTGGGAGGTTGTTATCTACCAACCTACCACTACAGTCACAGTGGCAGGACAGTAGTACCTGCCTGGGAGGTTGTTATCTACCAACCTACCACTACAGTCACAGTGGCAGGACGGTAGTACCTGCCTGGGATGTTGTTATCTTCCAACCTACCACTACGGTCACAGTGGTAGGACGGTAGTACCTGCCTGGGAGGTTGTTATCTACCAACCTACTACTACAGTCACAGTGGCAGGACAGTAGTACCTGCCTGGGAGGTTGTTATCTACCAACCTACCACTACAGTCACAGTGGCAGGACGGTAGTACCTGCCTGGGAGGTTGTTATCTTCCAACCTACCACTACAGTCACAGTGGCAGGACGGTAGTACCTGCCTGGGAGGTTGTTATCTACCAACCTACCACTACAGTCACAGTGGCAGGACGGTAGTACCTGCCTGGGAGGTTGTTATCTACCAACCTACCACTACAGTCACAGTGGCAGGACGGTAGTACCTGCCTGGGAGGTTGTTATCTACCAACCTACCACTACAGTCACAGTGACAGGACGGTAGTACCTGCCTGGGAGGTTGTTATCTACCAACCTACCACTACAGTCACAGTGGCAGGACGGTAGTACCTGCCTGGGAGGTTGTTATCTACCAACCTACCACTACAGTCACAGTGACAGGACGGTAGTACCTGCCTGGGAGGTTGTTATCTACCAACCTACCACTACAGTCACAGTGACAGGACGGTAGTACCTGCCTGGGAGGTTGTTATCTACCAACCTACCACTACAGTCACAGTGGTAGGACGGTAGTACCTGCCTGGGAGGTTGTTATCTTCCAACCTACCACTACAGTCACAGTGGTAGGACGGTAGTACCTGCCTGGGAGGTTGTTATCTACCAACCTACCACTACAGTCACAGTGACAGGACGGTAGTACCTGCCTGGGAGGTTGTTATCTTCCAACCTACCACTACAGTCACAGTGGTAGGACGGTAGTACCTGCCTGGGAGGTTGTTATCTACCAACCTACCACTACAGTCACAGTGGCAGGACGGTAGTACCTGCCTGGGAGGTTGTTATCTACCAACCTACCACTACAGTCACAGTGGCAGGACGGTAGTACCTGCCTGGGAGGTTGTTATCTACCAACCTACCACTACAGTCACAGTGGCAGGACGGTAGTACCTGCCTGGGAGGTTGTTATCTACCAATCTACCTACCACTACAGTCACAGTGGCAGGACGGTAGTACCTGCCTGGGAGGTTGTTATCTACCAACCTACCACTACAGTCACAGTGGCAGGACGGTAGTACCTGCCTGGGAGGTTGTTATCTACCAACCTACCACTACAGTCACAGTGGCAGGACGGTAGTACCTGCCTGGGAGGTTGTTATCTACCAACCTACCACTACAGTCACAGTGGCAGGACGGTAGTACCTGCCTGGGAGGTTGTTATCTACCAACCTACCACTACAGTCACAGTGGCAGGACGGTAGTACCTGCCTGGGAGGTTGTTATCTACCAACCTACCACTACAGTCACAGTGGTAGGACGGTAGTACCTGCCTGGGAGGTTGTTATCTACCAACCTACCACTACAGTCACAGTGGCAGGACGGTAGTACCTGCCTGGGAGGTTGTTATCTACCAACCTACCACTACAGTCACAGTGGCAGGACGGTAGTACCTGCCTGGGAGGTTGTTATCTACCAACCTACCACTACAGTCACAGTGGTAGGACGGTAGTACCTGCCTGGGAGGTTGTTATCTTCCAACCTACCACTACAGTCACAGTGGTACCTGCCTGGGAGGTTGTTATCTACCAACCTACCACTACAGTCGGTAGTACCTGCCTGGGAGGTTGTACAGTCACAGTGACAGGACGGTAGTACCTGCCTGGGAGGTTGTTATCTACCAACCTACCACTACAGTCACAGTGGCAGGACGGTAGTACCTGCCTGGGAGGTTGTTATCTACCAACCTACCACTACAGTCACAGTGGTAGGACGGTAGTACCTGCCTGGGAGGTTGTTATCTACCAACCTACCACTACAGTCACAGTGGCAGGACGGTAGTACCTGCCTGGGAGGTTGTTATCTACCAACCTACCACTACAGTCACAGTGGCAGGACGGTAGTACCTGCCTGGGAGGTTGTTATCTACCAACCTACCACTACAGTCACAGTGGTAGGACGGTAGTACCTGCCTGGGAGGTTGTTATCTACCAACCTACCACTACAGTCACAGTGGTAGGACGGTAGTACCTGCCTGGGAGGTTGTTATCTACCAACCTACCACTACAGTCACAGTGGTAGGACGGTAGTACCTGCCTGGGAGGTTGTTATCTACCAACCTACCACTACAGTCACAGTGTTAGGACGGTAGTACCTGCCTGGGAGGTTGTTATCTACCAACCTACCACTACAGTCACAGTGTTAGGACGGTAGTACCTGCCTGGGAGGTTATCTACCAACCTACCACTACAGTCACAGTGGCAGGACGGTAGTACCTGCCTGGGAGGTTGTTATCTACCAACCTACCACTACAGTCACAGTCACAGTGGTAGGACGGTAGTACCTGCCTGGGAGGTTGTTATCTACCAACCTACCACTACAGTCACAGTGTTAGGACGGTAGTACCTGCCTGGGAGGTTGTTATCTACCAACCTACCACTACAGTCACAGTGGCAGGACGGTAGTACCTGCCTGGGAGGTTGTTATCTACCAACCTACCACTACAGTCACAGTGGTAGGACGGTAGTACCTGCCTGGGAGGTTGTTATCTACCAACCTACCACTACAGTCACAGTTCCTTCATAATGTGAGTAATCACGAACTAGCTTGCAATTTCAATATTTTTGACTGTAGTTATTTTGCATATTAAGGCATCACCTTTTTCTTGCGATCTTATTGCAAATATATAGCAAAATAATATGATGAAACAAAGGATTAACAAGAACACAGAAGACGATAAGAACGAGACTTAACAATCACATAAAAGGAGAATAAAACAACAAGAAAAAACCTCAGAGCGCAGGCAGAATAACAAATAAAAAATCAAAGAACGGGTAATAAAAAACAAATTTAAATAAAATAACTGAGGTAGGGAAAAAAAGACAGTAAAATCGCAGAATATAAAAATACATCGCCTAGGAATTAATCTAGATGGGATAACAGGAATATATCTGGGTACATATTTACATCTGGGTACATATTTACAATTTAGCGTTTAGCTATTGTGAGCAAGCTGGGATGCTTGCTAAAAGTTTCTGGTATAGAAGAGCTAGTAGTGTAGTGACGTGCGACGTGCTCGACAACAATTGTACTGACGTGCAACGTGCAGTATAAGTGTTCTGACGTGTAACGTGCAGTAAAAGAAATGTACTGACGTGTAACGTGCAGTAAAAGAAGTGTACTGACGTGTAACGTGGAGTTGAAGTGTACTGAAGTGAGACGTGCAGTAGATTAAGTGTACTGACGTGCAGGAGGAGAGCAAGGAGAGCAAGGAGAGTGTACTGACGTGCGACGTGCAGGAGCAGAGCGTTGGAGTGTCCGTCTCCCTCAGTGTTGGAGGCCAGGCAGGTGTAGAGGCCAGCGTCAGCGCGTCGTATCTGCGACACCTGTAGTTCCCAATCGTTGCGCCTCCAGCGACGACCTCCCTCGGTCACCACACGACCCTGGGAGAGACATGGAACACGGGGGATGAGGCTCTCAGACCCTGGGGATAGGCTATTGGATCCTGGGTGGAGGCTAGCAGATTCTGGGGAGAGACTATTGGATCCTGGATGGAGGCTAGCAGACCCTGGAGAGAGGCTATTGGATCCTGGGTGGAGGCTAGCAGACCTTGGGAAGAGGCTATTGGATCCTGGGTGGATGTTAACAGACCCTGGGGAGAGGCTATTGGATCTTCAGAAACTCTTAGACTCCGGAAAAAAACAACGACGAGATCAAGGAAAGAGGTTTTAGACCCTGGAGGAAGCTATCAGACCCTCGATAGTCCGCCTGTGCAAGGAGAGGTTGAGGCTGGTGCCTCCATAAAACAGTGAGCAACAAAGCAGTAACACCAGCCCAACACGGACGTGAAGAGTGCAGATGAGAGGAGAAAACTGCTGTGTGCAAGCAGCTCTGATGTCAGACAGCAGACACAACACTGTGCTACATTGAAAGTTTCGTGTGCAAGCGTCCCCGATGCCAGACAACAGAAATAACGCTGCTACAATGAGGGGTTTACGTAGTCTAACGAACCTCTCACTGCTGGACACAGTGGCGAACCGCCGACAGAATTAAAAGAAAGAACAGGCGAAGAGCAAGTTTTTATTGTGTCAGCGTTTCGCTGTTGACAGAGGCAGGAGCAGATCGAGAATTTCTGTGTTTGCGGCTATCTGGTTGGATGGAGGTACAGGAGTTAGAGAACTTTGCACTGCAGAGCAGTGTCTTTGTTGTCTGTATCCCAATGATCAACAAAAAAATCCGTCTTTTCAAAATATCCTTTAATTCACACGTTTCTTTTTTGATTATAGTAATAATTTTTATTCACACTTTACATAAGAGTAACAAAAAACAACCGTCCATTTCAAAGACTAAGAACAATAATTGCATTAAATTACATCAAAATCTATAGCTATCAAAATAATGATGTTCTTGTGGGTCTTATTGATGGACTGAAACATTGTTAAAACAATATATAATTTTTACTTTCAAATGAGGGACTCAGGGTAATTGAAAAGTTATAACAGTGTGATTCTTCTGTTGTTGTGGTTTTAATTAAAGATAATTCATTCAACGTTTAGACTCTTGGCTCTTTTTGAGTTATAGATACAGCTGCAACAACACTTGTTCAGTAGACAAATGGTTCCAAGAACCGATAGGTTGATAAATTAGACACATGTGCACATATTTCTAATTTATCAACACTTGTTCTGTTATCACTGTTCCTGTTTCTCAAGTAAGTTGTTGTCAGTCGTAGGTAGTAACAACTACCTTCACATGCTGTAGAAATAACTGGCAAAATTACACCGATGCTCAACAACTCATACAGATCTATGAAAGTATCACAGTATGGTTTAAACTTAAAAGAAAATTCAAGTGAAGAATTGATAGTCGTCACTTCTCTCAAGAAGTCGTCACTTCTTTCAAGAAGTCGTCACTTCTTTCAAGAAGTCGTCACTTCTTTCAAGAAGTCGTCACTTCTTTCAAGAAGTCGTCACTTCTCTCAAGAAGTCGTCACTTCTTTCAAGAAGTCGTCACTTCTTTCAAGAAGTCGTCACTTCTTTCAAGAAGTCGTCAATCTTGATGAAGCTCAACACTGAATTTTTCCTCTCTGAAACCATAATTAAATGCCATCTCCAGATACATGATCTCTTTTAAGATACAACATTTACTGATTCACTTCCGAGGAACTTTCAGTTTTCTACGAGTTATTTGAAAATTTCCTATTTAATTCATTGACTGACCTGTCTATATCAGGTATAAATAGAGATTAACACTTAAGAAAAAGTGGAATAACTGGTAATATTCATCACGGCAGGACTTTCAGAGGCTGAAGGAAATGATGAGGGAACTGAAGCCTCTTAGTGCTGCCACTACACAGACTGAAATGTTGTCACAATGTATGCTTGCACTCCACCTGCTCAGAGTGCCACTGGCTACCTGAAAATCCAAGTGAAAATGAAAAATATTGAATAGGGAAGAAAGAAGAATATGCAACACTCAGGGAAGAAGGAATGTTTGAGAGATTGGAGAAGGGTACACGACATACATGGGAGAAGGGAATAATTTAGGAACCAGGAAAGAAACCAGGATAGATAAGTGTAAAGAAATATGATCAAAATTGACGAGATAAGTGAGTTAGAACAAAAAACAGAAAGCAGCTAAAATAATAAGAATATGACAGAGAATGAAAACTAACGGATGACATAAACAAGAATAAAAATGGCGTCCAGGGAGATGAACTCAATGGAGATCATAAACACAACAAGTGCATAGTAAACAGAAAAAGGCAGACTGGACAAATTAAATTTCTGGAGCTGGTCAGTGCTGACCCACGGGTGGATGGAGAAGCTATGAGAAGAGGAATATATTGTATATTCTCCACCGACTGCAGATAGAAGAAAGAGGCGAGAATATAGCAGTTAATTCAAGTTACAAACAATCTCTCTCTCTCTCTCTCTCTCTCTCTCTCTCTCTCTCTCTCTCTTTCACACACACACACACACACACACACACAATCTTCAACACATCCCTGGGAACTGGGCAACTACCTGAGGTATGGAAGACGGCAAATGTAGTTCCCATTTTCAAAAAAGGAGACAGAAAAGAGGCACTAAACTATAGACCTGTGTCATTGACGTGTATAGTATGCAAAATTATGGAGAAGATTATCAGGAGGAGAGTGGTGGAGCACCTGGAACGGAACAGGAGTATAAATGCCAACCAGCACGGATTCACGGAAGGCAAATCCTGTGTCACAAACCTTCTGGAGTTTTATGATAAAATAACAGAAGTAAGACAAGAGAGAGAGGGGTGGGTTGATTGCATCTTCTTGGACTGCAAGAAGGCCTTTGACACAGTTCCTCACAAGAGATTAGTGCAGAAGCTAGAGCATCAGGCGCATATAACAGGAAGGGCACTGCAATGGATCAGAGAATACCTGACAGGGAGGCAACAACGAGTCATGGTACGTAATGATGTATCACAGTGGGCACCTGTGACGAGCGGGGTCCCACAGGGGTCGGTCCTAGGACCAGTGCTATTTTTGGTATATGTGAACGACATGACGGAAGGGTTAGACTCAGAAGTGTCCCTGTTTGCAGATGATGTGAAGTTAATGAGGAGAATTAAATCTGATGAGGACCAGGCAGGACTTCAAAGAGACCTGGACAGACTGGACACCTGGTCCAGCAAATGGCTTCTCGAATTTAATCCTGCCAAATGCAAAGTCATGAAGATAGGGGAAGGGCACAGAAGACCACAGACAGAGTATAGGCTAGGTGGCCAAAGACTGCAAACCTCACTCAAGGAGAAAGATCTTGGGGTGAGTATAACACCGAGCATGTCTCCGGAAGCACACATCAATCAGATAACTGCTGCAGCATATGGGCGCCTGGCAAACCTGAGAACAGCATTCCGATACCTTAGTAAAGAATCATTCAAGACACTGTACACCGTGTATGTCAGGCCCATACTGGAGTATGCAGCACCTGTTTGGAACCCGCACTTGATAAAGCACGTCAAGAAACTAGAGAAAGTACAAAGGTTTGCAACAAGGTTAGTTCCAGAGCTAAGGGGAATGTCCTATGAAGAAAGATTAAGGGAAATCGGCCTGACGACACTGGAGGACAGGAGGGTCAGGGGAGACATGATAACGACATATAAAATACTGCGTGGAATAGACAAGGTGGACAAGGACAGGATGTTCCAGGGAGGGGACACAGAAACAAGAGGCCACAATTGGAAGTTGAAGACACAAATGAGTCAGAGAGATAGTAGGAAGTATTTCTTCAGTCATAGAGTTGTAAGGCAGTGGAATAGCCTAGAAAATGACGTAGTGGAGGCAGGAACCATACACAGTTTTAAGACGAGGTTTGATAAAGCTCATGGAGCGGGGAGAGAGAGGGCCTAGTAGCAACCGGTGAAGAGGCGGGGCCAGGAGCTAGGACTCGACCCCTGCAACCACAAATAGGTGAGTACAAATAGGTGAGTATACACACACACACACACACACACACACACACACACACACACACGTCAGTTTACCCTCAAAACGACATAACATGAGGAAGGAACAATGACAAAGTAGATAAGAACCAGGAAGAAACACGAGAGGAAGATGGGAGAGAGGAGAAACATGGAGTAACTCAGGGATATAACAAGAAGCACTAGTGAAGGAAGTGTAGGACACGAACACTAGTAGGAAGTTCATCCTTCTACACATCACTTTCCTTCATTCTGTCTTCCCTTGACCTCTCTTTACCTTTCCATTCATGACAAATACTTTTCCACTCATTGCCAGCAATAATAACCCTCATTTCCTTCCCACTTAATACTCCTACGGTGTGATTTCTTTCCTTTCATTCTTTCCATCCCTCCATTCTTCCCTTCCTCCCTACATTTGGTAACCACTATTTCTCCACTCCTAACTTGTTACCCTTCCCTCACTCCTCATTCTATCTATCCACTTTTACCCCTCCAGCATCAAGTGTATCCGCCAATTCTTTTGCTCTCTATTACTTCCTAATATCTTACATTTTCCACCACAACAACCTCCACTTTCTTACTTTCTGCCCATCCACTTTCTCTGCCAACTATCCTTTGGCTGCCACTCAAGCTTTACTGCTGCATTCTGAATACGCTTTAGATCAAACAAACCGAAGAGAAAGAACAACTCTCTCTACCACAATAACAGTCTCTCACTGGTGCTATCACACTCACTCACAAGACCACATCAGAGAACAGGCAGATTCATGGGCTCCCACTGGCGTACTGCCGAAAATACTGAAAATAAGACATACGTTACTTCCTCTGCAACCTGTCTTTTTTTCTCTCCTGGAAGATTCCTGTTAATAAAGAAAGGGCAATGAATATCAATGTCTTGTACATAAACATCAATGTTATCAGAAATAAGGCTAATGAAGACAACGGAAAAGTAAAGGATTTGGCCCAAATGACAAAGGCAATCTCTCCATAGGATTTCCATGTATTTAGAAAAAAAAAGATAAAGCAAGGAGGAGATGCACGAGCAGCTCTTCTGGTCAGGAAATAGTGCAGATGTGAGGTGTAGGAAGTTTTAAACTGCCCTGGTTTAACATACTACATGAAAGGGACAACAGCAACAGGAGGGCGAAAAGAACTTGTGGCGTAACATATAACACTCCAGCCAACACCAGTGACTGGCATATCTGAAGTAGTTGTGATAATAATACATAATAACCGGGTCAACAACAGGAAACACAGAACAAGAAAACTACAAAAATGAGGTCATCCTTTCGACTGTAATAAGGCAGCGCTAGATCTAAACTCTTAGTCTCAAGTCACTTTGACAACAGTGTAATACACTGAGAAAACATAAAGGGACGATATGTAGAGTTGACAACAAGAAACTTTGAGATTAACACGTTAAAAGACGCATATGACTGAGGAAGGTTAATCATCTGGCCATGCTAGCTTCGATATTTACCAAGAATGAGTCAGAAATCCAAGAGAAAAACTTTCGTAGTTCCCATAAGAGCTAGTGATCAGGGCATGTTGACATTCGAGTATAAAGTACAGGTAAGACTACAGAGGAAGGTGAGAGAAAAGAGCTACAGAAAACTTAGATAACATGACAATATTCTTTTCAGAATAAAAAGAAATACTGATATAAATTGTATGTCACCAGAAACCAGGATGAACTATGTTTATCAACGGTGCTGGAAGCGGCTGGCAGAACCATTATAATCCAGAAAGAAAAAAGGAAAAATAACAAAGTTAACCCATGTTGTTAAATATAGACTAAAGATTCAAGCCACAAGAATAAGAGAGCATAACAGAAGTACACAAGTTAAAGAATGTTAAACAACGCATATATCAACATGAAGAACAAGAATTAACAACTAAGTGTTAGAAGGTGATGAGACCGAGGAAAGTAAGAACTTTTCATAAACATTACGAGTTAGAACATAAGAACATAAAAATGTAGGAACACTGCAGAAGGCCTACTGGCCCATACGAGGCAGGTCCTTATCAAAACGACATCTACCCAAAGCTACTCAAGAAACAATGTTACCGCATTTTCCTTACAGCAGAAGAAACTAGGAACCATAACAGACGTGAAATGAGATAGAACGGCGTATGTCGGGGCGGAGAACCTGAAAGAATCAGGTGTAGTAATACTGAGACATGAAAAAAACTACATGCAACACAAGCAGTGTTACCAGACATGATCTCACACTGGGTACTGAAAGAAGGAGCTGAAGCTCTAAGTAAGCCACTTACGTACATATACATGTCACTGGAGATAGTAGAGCTGTCACACAACTGTACCGTTTTAAAAGGAGATGTACAGAATCCGTTAATTAAACAGAATAAAATTATTCTAGACATGAACACAAAGCAAGATTATACAGAAAGAATCTATATCTTCAACCCCACAAGCAGACGAAATACACACACACACACACACACACACACACACACACACACACACACACACACAGACACACACACACACACACACACACACACACACACACACACACAGACACACACTAAAGGAGAAGGCTACTCGATAAATTGGAAAAGAATGAAAAGTGTAAAGCATGAAAATGGAAGAATAAGTACAGGAGTGACACAAGGATCGGTGCTGGTACTTCTATTGTTACTACCGTATATTAATGTTCAGAATAACGAAAATAACTATTATATGTTCATGACTGTGGTTGATGTGAAGATTTTATGGATAATATAAAGTGAAGAGGATGAGAAAACTGCAAGATGATCAGGATAAACTTGAGAGAAAATGAATAAACAATCATTATAAGTTAACCCAAGAAGAAGCAAAGCTACGAAGATGAGAAATGAAAAAAAAACGAGGTAGAAAAAATA
This sequence comes from Cherax quadricarinatus, assembly GCF_038502225.1. Taxonomy (NCBI): domain Eukaryota; kingdom Metazoa; phylum Arthropoda; class Malacostraca; order Decapoda; family Parastacidae; genus Cherax; species Cherax quadricarinatus. The sequence goes on from NC_091348.1 coordinate 11,232,438, forward strand.
GTATCATCAAATAGGACAAAAAGCTAAGTGAAAAATTTAAACATGAGACCTGTAATATCCACTACCACACGTCTCCAGACCTGGTAATATCCACTACCACACGTCTCCAGACCTGGTAATATCCACTACCACACGTCTCCAGACCTGGTAATATCCACTACCACACGTCTCCAGACCTGGTAATATCCACTACCACACGCCTCCAGACCTGGTAATATCCACTACCACACGTCTCCAGACCTGGTAATATCCACTACCACACGTCTCCAGACCTGGTAATATCCACTACCACACGTCTCCAGACCTGGTAATATCCACTACCACACGTCTCCAGACCTGGTAATATCCACTACCACACGTCTCCAGACCTGGTAATATCCACTACCACACGTCTCCAGACCTGGTAATATCCACTACCACACGTCTCCAGACCTGGTAATATCCACTACCACACGTCTCCAGACCTGGTAATATCCACTACCACACGTCTCCAGACCTGGTAATATCCACTACCACACGTCTCCAGACCTGGTAATATCCACTACCACACGTCTCCAGACCTGGTAATATCCACTACCACACGTCTCCAGACCTGGTAATATCCACTACCACACGTCTCCAGACCTGGTAATATCCACTACCACACGTCTCCAGACCTGGTAATATCCACTACCACACGTCTCCAGACCTGGTAATATCCACTACCACACGTCTCCAGACCTGGTAATATCCACTACCACACGTCTCCAGACCTGGTAATATCCACTACCACACGTCTCCAGACCTGGTAATATCCACTACCACACGTCTCCAGACCTGGTAATATCCACTACCACACGTCTCCAGACCTGGTAATATCCACTACCACACGTCTCCAGACCTGGTAATATCCACTACCACACGTCTCCAGACCTGGTAATATCCACTACCACACGTCTCCAGACCTGGTAATATCCACTACCACACGTCTCCAGACCTGGTAATATCCACTACCACACGTCTCCAGACCTGGTAATATCCACTACAACACGTCTCCAGACATGGTAATATCCACTACCACACGTCTCCAGACCTGGTAATATCCACTACCACAAGTCTCCAGACCTGGTAATATCCACTACCACACGTCTCCAGACCTGGTAATATCCGCTACCACAAGTCTCCAGACCTGGTAATATCCACTACCACACGTCTCCAGACCTGGTAATATCCACTACAACATGTCTCCAGACCTGGTAATATCCACTACCACATGTCTCCAGACCTGGTAATATCCACTACCACACGTCTCCAGACCTGGTAATATCCACTACCACACGTCTCCAGACCTGGTAATATCCACTACCACATGTCTCCAGACCTGGTAATATCCACTACCACACGTCTCCAGACCTGGTAATATCCACTACCACACGTCTCCAGACCTGGTAATATCCACTACCACACGTCTCCAGACCTGGTAATATCCACTACCACACGTCTCCAGACCTGGTAATATCCACTACCACACGTCTCCAGACCTGGTAATATCCACTACCACACGTCTCCAGACCTGGTAATATCCACTACCACACGTCTCCAGACCTGGTAATATCCACTACCACACGTCTCCAGACATGGTAATATCCACTACCACACGTCTCCAGACCTGGTAATATCCACTACCACACGTCTCCAGACCTGGTAATATCCACTACCACACGTCTCCAGACCTGGTAATATCCACTACCACACGTCTCCAGACCTGGTAATACCCATTACCACACGTCTCCACACCTGGTAATGTCCACTATCAAAAGTCTCTAGACCTGGTAATATCCACTGCCACAAGTCTCCACACCTGGTAATATCCACTACCACAAGTTTCCACACCTGGTAATATCCACTACCACACGTCTCCACACCTGGTAATGTCCAGTATCAAAAGTCTCTAGACCCTGTAATATCCACTGCCACAAGTCTCCACACCTGGTAATATCCACTACCACAAGTCTCCACACCTGGTAATGTCCACTATCAAAAGTCTCTAGACCCGGTAATATCCACTGCCACAAGTCTCCACACCTGGTAATATCCACTACCACACGTCTCCACACCTGGTAATGTCCACTATCAAAAGTCTCTAGACACGGTAATATCCACTGCCACAAGTCTCCACACCTGGTAATATCCACTACCACAAGTCTCCACACCTGGTAATGTCCACTATCAAAAGTCTCTAGACCCGGTAATATCCACTGCCACAAGTCTCCACACCTGGTAATATCCACTACCACAAGTCTCCACACCTGGTAATATCCAGTACCACAAGTCTCCACACCTGATAATATCCACTACTACAAATCTCCACACCTGGTAATATCCAGTGCCACACGTCTACATACCTGGTAATATCCACTACAACAAGTCTCCACACCTGGTAATATCCAGTACCACAAGTCTCCACACCTAGTAATATCCAGTGCCACACGTCTAAATACCTGGTAATATCCACTGACACAAGTCTCCACACCTGGTAATATCCACTATTACAAGTCTCCACACCTGGTAATATCCACTACCACAAGTCTCCACACCTGATAATATCCACTACCACAAATCTCCACACCTGGTAATATCCACTACAACAAGTCTCCACACCTGGTAATATCCAGTACCACAAGTCTCCACACCTAGTAATATCCAGTGCCACACGTCTAAATACCTGGTAATATCCACTACCACAGGTCTCCACACCTGGTAATATCCAGTATCATAAGTCTCCACACCTGGTAATATCCAGTACCACAAGTCTCCACACCTGGTAATTTCCTCTACCACAAGTCTCCACACCTGGTAATATCCACTACCACAAGTCTCCACACCTGGTAATATCCAGTACCCCAAGTCTCCACACCTGATAATATCCACTACCATAAGTCTCCACACCTGGTAATATCCAGTGCCACACGTCTACATACCTGGTAATAACCACTACAACAAGTCTCCACACCTAGTAATATCCAGTACCACAAGTCTCCACACCTAGTAATATCCAGTGCCACACATCTACATACCTGGTAATATCCACTACCACAAGTCCCCACACTTGGTAATATCCAGTACCACAAGTCTCCACACCTGGTAATATCCAGTACCAGAAGTCTCCGCACCTGGTAATATCTAGTACCACAAGTCTCCACTTCTAGTAATATCCAGTACCACAAGTCTCCACACCTTGTAATATCCAGTACCATAAGTTTCCACACCTGGTAATATCCACTACCACAAGTCTCCACACCTGGTAATATCCACTACCACAAGTCTCCACACCTGGTAATATCCAGTACCACAAGTCTCCACACCTGGTAATATCCACTACCTCAAGTCTTTACACCTGGTAATATCCACTACCACAAGTCTCCACACCTGGTAATATCCACTACTACAAGTCTCCACACCTGATAATATCCACTACCACAAGTTTCCACACCTGGTAATATCCACTACCACAAGTCTCCACACCTGGTAATATCCACTATCACAAGTCTCCACACCTGGTAATATCCACTACCACAAGTCTCTACACCTGGTAATATCCACTACCACAAGTCTCCACGCCTGGTAATATCCAGTACCACAAGTCTCCACACCTTATAATATCCTCTACCACAAGTCTCCACACCTGGTAATATATAGTGCCACACGTCTACATACCTGGTAATATCCACTACAACAAGTCTCCACACCTGGTAATATCCAGTACCACAAGTCTCCACACCTATTAATATCCAGTGCCACACGTCTGCATACCTGGTAATATCCACTACCACAAGTCCCCACACCTGGTAATATCCAGTCCCACAAGTCTCCACTTCTAGTAATATCCAGTACGCAAGTCTCCACACCTGGTAATATCCACTACCACAAGTCTCCACACCTGGTAATATCCAGTACCACAAGTCTCCACACCTGGTAATATCCACTACCACAAGTCTCCACACCTGGTAATATCCACTACCACAAGTCTCCACACCTGGTAATTTCCTCTACCACAAGTCTCCACACCTGGTAATATCCACTACCACAAGTCTCCACACCTGGTAATATCCAGTACCCCAAGTCTCCACACCTGATAATATCCACTACCATAAGTCTCCACACCTGGTAATATCCACTACCACAAGTCTCCACTCCTGGTAATATCCACTACCACAAGTCTCGACACCTGGTAATATCCACTACCACAAGTCTCCACACCTGGTAATATCCACTACCACAAATCTCCACACCTGGTAATATCCAGTACCACAAGTCTCCACACCTGGTAATATCCACTACCACAAGTCTCCACACCTGGTAATTTCCACTACCACAAGTCTCCACACCTGGTAATATCCACTACCACAAGTCTCCACACCTGGTAATATCCAGTACCCCAAGTCTCCACACCTGATAATATCCACTACCACAAGTCTCCACACCTGGTAATATCCAGTGCCACACGTCTACATACCTGGTAATATCCACTACAACAAGTCTCCACACCTGGTAATATCCAGTACCACAAGTCTCCACACCTAGTAATATCCAGTGCCACACGTCTACATACCTGGTAATATCCACTACCACAAGTCCCCACACCTGGTAATATCCAGTACCACAAGTCTCCACACCTGGTAATATCCAGTACCAGAAGTCTCCACACCTGGTAATATCCAGTACCACAAGTCTCCACTTCTAGTAATATCCAGTACCACAAATCTCCACACCTTGTAATATCCAGTACCATAAGTTTCCACACCTGGTAATATCCACTACCACAAGTCTCCACACCTAGTAATATCCAGTACCAGAAGTCTCCACACCTGGTAATATCCAGTACCACAAGTCTCCACTTCTAGTAATATCCAGTACCACAAATCTCCACACCTTGTAATATCCAGTACCATAAGTTTCCACACCTGGTAATATCCACTACCACAAGTCCCCACACCTGGTAATATCCACTACCACAAGTCTCCACACCTTGTAATGTCCACTACCTCAAGTCTCCACACCTGGTAATATCCACTACCACAAGTCTCCACACCTGGTAATATCCACTACCACAAGTCTCCACACCTGGTAATATCCACTACCACAAGTCTCCACACCTGGTAATATCCACTACCACAAGTCTCCACACCTGGTAATATCCACTACCACAAGTCTCCACACCTGGTAATATCCACTACCACAAGTCTCCACCCCTTTTAATATCCAGTACCCCAAGTCTCCACACCTGATAATATCCACTACCACAAGTCTCCACACCTGGTAATATCCAGTGCCACACGTCTACATACCTGGTAATATCCACTACAACAAGTCTCCACACCTGGTAATATCCACTACCACAAGTCCCCCCACCTGGTAATATCCAGTACCACAAGTCTCCACACCTTGTAATATCCAGTACCACAAGTCTCCACACCTAGTAATATCCAGTGCCACACGTCTGCATACCTGGTAATATCCACTACCAAAAGTCCCCACACCTGGTAATATCCACTACCACAAGTCCCCACACCTGGTAATATCCACTACCACAAGTCCCCACACCTGGTAATATCCACTACCACAAGTCTCCAGAGGTACACACCAAGAGAATAACACCAGCAACACAAGTCAAACTTACAAACACAAGAATGACCTGAAGAAATTCAGGTGCGACACAGTTTTTAGTATGCAGCGCCGTGTGGAACACACAACTTGTAAACTACAGAGTGAAGCTTGATAAAAGTATAAAGGAGAGCATCCAGACTAGTCCCTGAGTTGAGGAGAATGAGGAAGTGAAAAGAATACAAGAGTTACATCTCGCAGTACTGAAGAACGAATGATCATATACTCACAACGTGGAAATTCCGCGAAGTGTATCTAGTGTAGACAACGATACATTTATTAATGATGTAGCAATAAGGAAATTGTGTGGGTCGTAAAGTTGGTAACTACACTATGGAATATACACAGGGTTGTACGGAATATTTCTTCAGTTTAAGAGGTGATAAGAAATTAGCTGAGCAGTGAAGTGGAGTGCTTGCAGGTGCAGGGAATTAAAATGTGTATGATTAGGCAATTTCACGTTATTTGGTCGTGATTTAAGAGGCGGGACCAAGAGCTGGAACTCATTACTCGGAAACTCAGATAGTTAGATGCAAAGAGGTAGTTACAAACAGATAGTTAGAAACAAGTAGTTACAAATAGGTAGTTACAAATAAGTAGTTACAAACAGGTAGTTACAAACAGGTAGTTACGAACAGGTAGTTACAAACAGGTAGTTACGAACAGGTAGTTACAAACAGGTAGTTACAAACAGGCAGTTACAAGCATGTAGTTACAAGCATGTAGTTAGAAAGAGGCAATTACAAACAAGTAGTTACAAATAGGTAGTTACAAATAAGTAGTTACCAACAGGTAGTTACAGACAAGTAGTTACAAACAAGTATTTACAAACAGGTAGTTACGAAAAGGTAGTTACAAACAAGTAGTTATAAACAGGTAGTTACAAACAGGTAGTTACAAATAAGTAGTTACAAACAGGTAGTTACAAACATGTAGTTAGAAAGAGGCAATTACAAACAAGTATTTACATACAGGTATTTACAAACAGGTAGTTACGAACAGGTAGTTACAAACAGGCAGTTACAAACAGGTAGTTACTCACACACATGTACTCACGTTATGAAGCCAGGTAACGTTGTAGGCGGGTGGGTGAGCTGTGACCGAACACAGGAAGGTGAGGTCACTACCCACTGTGGCCAGGTGACCTGTCTCACTCACACTCACTTCTTTACCCCACACTGTGATCCTTGCCTCAGGCACGTCTGTAACACAGCACTTAGTTAATAGTGTGAAACACAGCACTCACTGTAACACAGTACTTAGTTAATACAGTCTGAAACACAGTATTCAGTGTAACACAGCACTTAGTTAATAGAGTCTGAAACACAGCACCCAGTGTAGCACAGCACTTAGTTAATAGAGTCTGAAACACAGTACTAAGTATAGCACAGCACTTAGTTAATAGAGTCTGAAACACAGCACTCAGTGTAGCACAGCACTTAGTTAATAGTCTGAAACACAGTACTCAGTATAGCACAGCACTTAGTTAACAGAGTCTGAAACACAGCACTCAGTGTAGCACAGCACTTAGTTAATAGCCTGAAACACAGCACTGAGTAAACACAGCAGTAAGTAAACACAACAGTGTCTTAACACTGCTTTAACACAGCGAGGGATGGGGAGTGAGGGGGGAAATTAGCTCCTACATACCATGTTGTCACCTCAGGCGAAACGTTTGGTTAAGTCACCTCACACCTGCTGCCCCTGTTCACCTAGCAGTAAATAGGTACCTGGTAGTTTACTAGACAACAGAGGTCACATGGACACAAACAAGCCACACTAGATAATTTCCTGGGTTATTCTGGCTTCTTAACCCAGGTTTTTAAACCCTCTGGGGTTAATAATTCGAAAAGCATCTTTTTCAAAATGATAATTAGATAACCTGGTAAAATAATTACCTTATATAATTTACCTGGAAAAAAAAATTAATATAATTTAAAAAAGTTAAAAAATTAATATAATTTCTCATTAATATCAAAAGAAAAATGAATTTATTTTTCACCTTCGTCGACGTTATTAAAAAAATCAGGAAATTAGAAAAGACTGATTTTTTTTTGGCTAATTTTGGACGGTAATTATTTTTGGACTAATTTTTTTTACTGTCCAGTGTATATAAAAAGTTTCTTGGCTGTAATAATTTATATTCCTCATACAAATTTTTATATAAACTATGTTCTATGCATCAAATGTTTTTGCTCGTATAATGTAAGATTTAAATTGTTTAATAATAATAATACTAATACTAATAATAATAATAATAATAATAATAATAATTTCACTAATTATCACTGTGGATATTTTGATATATATATATATATATATATATATATATATATATATATATATATATATATATATATATATATATATATATATATATATATATATATATATATATATATATATGTCGTGCCGAATAGGTAAAATTGGTCAATTAGTAAGAATAAATTTAAAATAAAGTCTTTTCTAAAATTTTCTCTTGTATGTTTAAAGATATATTTTTCATTTATGTTAATGTAAAAATTGATAATTTTGTACCAAAAGAACCTTAGAAAACCTACCTAACCTTATTATAACTGTAGGTAGTGTTACTGTGTACTTGTCTCGTATACTTAGATAAACCCAGGTATATTATATATACGCTCCCTTCTTGCGTGACGTCACGAGTCCCGCTCGTAAGAGCCGTAGGCCACTGTGTTCCTTCTCAGTTCATGGCTGGTGTATACTTGACGGCAATGATTCTGGGCTTCTCCTCGAGACTCTCTTAATTATACGCCTCCAAACATCCAATGTGTGTATTTCTTACCCTAATATCTCCTCACAAACCCCATCACATAACAAGCGCAATTTAATTTAGCCTCTTCCAACTAAATATATTTTAGATAAGTCTGCAATAATTTAAAAATAAGCACATTGAAATATATGTTTTATCGTTAGGTCCGGAATGATTTTTGCGAAATTACTGCATACAGAAATTTTCGCTTGCCTTATTCGGCAAGAAGAACACTGCTGTTTAAGACAAATAGCAAGTATTACCTATTCGGCACGACACACAAACACACACATACACACACACACACACACACACACATGCGAATGACATGACGGAAGGAATAGACTCAGAAGTGTCCCTGTTTGCAGATAATATGAAGTTAATGACGAGAATTCAATCAGATGAGGATCAAGCAGGACTACAAAGAGACCTGGACAGGCTGGAAAGTTGGTCCAGCAACTGGCTCCTCGATTTTAACCCTGCCAAATGCAAAGTCATGAAGATCGGGGAATGGCAAAGAAGACCGCAGATAGAGTATGGGCTAGGTGGCCAAAGCCTGCAAACCTCACTCCAGGAGAAAGCTCTTGGGGTGAGTATAACAACGAGCACATCTCCGGAAGTACACATCAACCAGATAACTGCTGCAGCATATGGGCGCCTAGCAAACATGAGAATTGCGTTCTGATACCTCAGTAAGGAATCGTTCAAGACTCTATACACCGTGTACGTCAGGCTCATACTGGAGTATGCAGCACCGGTTTGGAACCCACACCTGGCCAAACACATCAAGAAATTAGAGAAAGTGCAAAGGTTTGCATCAAGGCTAGTTCCAGAGATTAGGGGAATGTCCTACGAAGAAAGGTTAAGGGAAATCGGTCTGAGGACACTGGAGGACTGGAGGGTTAGGGGAGACATGATCACGACTTACAAAATACTGAGAGGAATTGACAAGGTGGACAGAGACAGGATGTTCAAGACATGAGGCACACACACAAGGGGTCACAGTTGGAAGTTGAAGACTCAGATGAGTCAGAGAGATGTTAGGAAGTACTTCTTTAGTCATAGAGTTGTCAGGAAGTGCAGTAGTCTGGCAAGTGAAGTAGTGGAGGCAGGAACCGTATATAGTTTTAAGACGAGGTATGATGAAGCTCATGGAGCAGGAAAGAGAGGACCTAGTAGCGACCAGTGAAGAGGAGGGGGCCAGGAGCTATGTATCGACCCCTGCAACCACAAATAGGTGAATACACACACACACACACACACACACACATACATATATATATATATATATATATATATATATATATATATATATATATATATATATATATATATATATATCAATAACAACACTGAGACTAACTGAGGATTCGAACCCATGTTGTTTTGGCCCACCTTATGAGCGAAAATCACACATGATGCTCTAACCCACGGGACTACGCAATCCTACAAAAAAGAAGCACCCAGCAGAGCTAGGTGTTTTACATGGATCCGAGGACATACGGTGGTATGGGTGCCTCTGAGGTCATTTCATTCTACTCCCTGTCTGGTGTACGAGCCTTCACTAACAGTATATATATATTATTGTAACCACGAACGAATGGTATTAATGAATAACAACACTGCGACAAGCCGAGGATTCGAACTCATGTCGTTTTGGCCCTGCCTCGTGGTGAGCGAAAATCACATGACTCTCTAACCCACTGGACCACACAATCCTACAAGAATCAAGCACCCAGCAGAGCTAGGTGTTTTACCTTGATCCGAGGACATACGGTGGTGTGGGTGCCTCTGAGCTAATTTCATTCAAATCCCCATTTGGTGTACTAGTTTCCACAAACAGTTATTAATTTAATACCACTCGTTCGTTGTCACAATAATATATATATATATATATATATATATATATATATATATATATATATATATATATATATATATATATATATATATATATATATATATATATATTCCGATAGCAGTAATTACTGGATGAAAACAAAGCACACTGAATATAGATAGCAATATTATCACTTTTTCTCGATAACTTTGGTAACACAGGACGGCAGTGAACTGTTTGGAAAATTGTGTTATAAATTTTCTCTTATTTTGTTACGTGGGCTGCCTGATCAGAGCTTGGTACCTGGCACCTGTACCTCAGTACCCTGTGGTACTACACTGTAAGGCATTGGTGAGGGTGCCTGACACCTATACCTCAGTACCTTGTGGTACTACACTGTGAGACACTGGTGAGGCTGCTTAGCATTATATTCATGGGGGTAACTGCTGAGCCATGGGGTCGGTATCAACAGATTGCCTCCAGTGACTGTAGTTGTCTGCTGATGTGTAAGACAACTTCGAGTATTTTAATGCGCAGCTTCATCGAGCAGTTCTAGAGCATACTGATCTAAGTCTGTGTTTATACTTGATGTGACGTACTTTGCATCAGTAAGCCAGGATATCAACCTCCAGTACGTGGCTAGTTTATTGGTCACCTCCAATGTTCTCTGTCGAAGTTAGCGTAAGAACACATGGATACACAATAGTGTAAGAACACATGGATACACAATAGTGTAAGAACACATGGATACACAATAGTGTAAGAACACATGGATACACAATAGCGTAAGAACACATGGATACACACTAGGCCTAGGATCTTAGTCCCTAGAAAAGGTTGACAGGTGAACATAGGGATATTTATTATTTTAAGATATTTTCATTTTTCTTATTACAAACAATTCTGTCATGTTATTTCAACTAATAGAACACCACACGTTATTGTTGTTAGGTTGTTGTTGCTTTTATTGTTAAGTTGTTGTTATTGTTAAATTGTTGTTCTTAGGTTGTTGTTGTTAAGTTTACTGTTATTGTAGTTGCTGTTGTTATTGCTGTTGTTGTTGTTGTTTTTGCTGGTGTTTGTTATTGTTGTTGTTATTGTTGTTGCTGTTGATATTGCTGTTGTTGTTGTTGTTGTTGCTGTTGTTATTGCTGCTGTTGTTGTTGTTTTTGTTGGTGTTTGTTATTGCTGTTGTTATTGTTGTTGCTGTTGATATTGCTGTTGTTGTTGTTGTTGTTGCTGGTGTTTGTTATTGTTGTTGTTATTGTTGTTGCTGTTGATATTGCTGTTGTTGTTGTTGTTGTTGCTGTTGTTATTGCTGCTGTTGTTGTTGTTTTTGTTGGTGTTTGTTATTGCTGTTGTTATTGTTGTTGCTGTTGATATTGCTGTTGTTGGAGTTGTTGCTGTTGTTATTGCTGTTGTTGTTGTTGTTGTTGTTGTTGTTGTTGTTGTTGTTCTTCTTCTTCTTCTTCTTCTTCTTCTTCTTCGTCTTCATCATCATCATCATCATCATCATCATCATCATCATCATCATCATCATCATCATCATCATCATCATCATCATCATCTACTTCTTCTTCTTCTGAGACAAGCAAGTGCTCCAGAAGTCACCTGACTCATTAACCCCGAGACTAAACCTGAGCAGGAGCCTTGAAGCTGCTGCAATGAACAATGCAGTAGCTTGTACAAGGAACAATGCAGTAGCTTGTACAAGGAACAATGCAGTAGCTTGCACTAGGAACAATGCAGTAGCTTGTACAAGGAACAATGCAGTAGCTTGCACTAGGAACAATGCAGTAGCTTGTACAAGGAACAATGCAGTAGCTTGCACTAGGAACAATGCAGTAGCTTGTACAAGGAACAATGCAGTAGCTTGTACAAGGAACAATGCAGTAGCTTGTACAAGGAACAATGCAGTAGCTTGTACAAGGAACAATGCAGTAGCTTGTACAAGGAACAATGCAGTAGCTTGTACAAGGAACAATGCAGTAGCTTGTACAAGGAACAATGCAGTAGCTTGTACAAGGAACAATGCAGTAGCTTGTACAAGGAACAATGCAGTAGCTTGTACAAGGAACAATGCAGTAGCTTGCACTAGGAACAATGCAGTAGCTTGTACAAGGAACAATGCAGTAGCTTGCACTAGGAACAATGCAGTAGCTTGTACAAGGAACAATGCAGTAGCTTGCACTAGGAACAATGCAGTAGCTTGTACAAGGAACAATGCAGTAGCTTGTTGCAGCAGCTAGGAACAATGCAGTAGCTTGTACAAGGAACAATGCAGTAGCTTGTACAAGGAACAATGCAGCAGCTTGTACAAGGAACAATGCAGTAGCTTGCTTGCAGTAGCTGCAGTAGCTTGTACAAGGAACAATGCAGTAACTTGTACAAGGAACAATGCATTAACTTGTACAAGGAACAATGCAGTAGCTTGTACAAGGAACAATGCAGTAGCTTGCACTTGGAACAATGCAGTAGCTTGTACAAGGAACAATGCAGTAGCTTGCACTAGGAACAATGCAGTAGCTTGTACAACACAGTAGCAACTTGTGCAATAAGCAGTGCAGTAGCTTGTACAAGAAACAACACAGCAGCAACGGAAGACTCAGCAACACAGCAGCAGAGTGAAGACTCAGCAACACAGCAGCAACGGAAGACTCAGCAACACAGCAGCAACGGAAGACTCAGCAACACAGCAGCAACGGAAGACTCAGCAACACAGCAGCAACGGAAGACTCAGCAACACAGCAGCAGAGTGAAGACTCAACAACAGTTCTGGTGATTGCACAAAAGACTCGCAGTTGTTGACTCTCTCATCACTTAAGAGAAGTGCGACTCAATAACTTCTTCAAGGAGCCAGCAAGTGGGCAGACCCTTCAAGGGAGGTTGAATGGATGCCGCTGAAGGACTGTTGATCCGAGGAATTGGAACTGACGTACTATTTTTTCTGGATTTCGATCAACACTGCTGTTGATTATAACTACTTTAAAAGTAACGAAGTGTATTTGCTAAATGTCCCCTTTCTGTCAGTCTGTCCCTCCCTCTCTCTCTCTCTCTCTCTCTCTCTCTCTCTCTCTCTCTCTCTCTCTCTCTCTCTCTCTCTCTCTCTCTCTCTCTCTCTCTCTCTCTCTCTCTCTCTCCAGTTAAAATATATCTAATTAATGTTTGTTTCACATATTGAAGGGAAAAAGGTGACTGTGTGTCTGTGTGTCCTGGTTGAGAGCGCAACAAACACTGCTCCCATTATTTATAACCCATGCTGAAAACTGCAACAATACACAGCGGCAGAAAAGAGACAGATACACCATCAACAAACAAAGGTGGAAGAGAAACACATACACCATCAACAAACAAAGGTAGAAGAGAAACACATACACCATCAACAATGTCGAATTTGACTCCATGGTATCAAGGTTTCTTTTGAAATGTGGGGAATTTTTTTTTTAAATATTTACATAGATCCAAGCTAATTATCTCCTTTTACTTAGTCACTGTGTGACTCCCACGGCATGTAATATTATCTATTGTTTGGGCAAAAAATAAAGTAATTCATTACTGTAAAACGTATCGCTATGACCAGTGTGTGTGTGTGTGTGTGTGTGTGTGTGTGTGTGTGTGTGTGTGTGTGTGTGTGTGTGTGTGTGTGTGTGTGTGTGTGTGTGTGTGTGTGTGTGTGTGTGCGTGTGTGTGTGTGTGTGTGTGTGTGTGTGTGTGTGTGTGTGTGTGTGTGTGTGTTTTACAGTGAGGAAGTCATAAACACATAGTGGACACATGTCCACTATGTGGGTATGTCCACATAGTGGACATGTATCCATGTATGTTAGTATTCACGCTTATTATCTTGATTTAACATTAATTTTAGAGTTTGCATGAAAGGGGAGACATCAGAATGTGGAGCCGTTAGCAGTAGCGTGTTATAGTGGTCAATATTGGGCCCATTGTTGTTTACAGTGTACATAAATGACATGAATAACGGAATAAATAGCGACATAAGCAAGTTTGCCGATGACGGTAAAATTTACAGTCAAATAAATTCTGATGAGGATACAAGAGAATTAGAGGAACATCTGTATAAGTTGATGTCTGAAAAATGGCAGATGCAGTTTAATATAGACAAATGTCAAGTTTTATTCCTGGGAAGAGAAAATGTCCATCACATCTATAACTAAATAATATGAAAATGGACGCGAAAAAGTTTTAGGAGTTTTGGTTAGCGGAAAATTAAAGCCACAACGACAGTTCATAAATGTTCGCAATAAAGGTAACAGAATTCTTGGTTTCATATTTCAAGAAGTATAAATAATAGATGTTCTCAGGTTATACTTCAACTTTAAATATCCGGCCTGAGTGAGATTATGCTGTTCAGTTCTGGTCTACATATTACAGAATGGACTTAAATGAGCTAAAAAAAATAGAGATGGATGACGATGTTGATTCCATGTATGAGAAATATCAGAAATATTTCTTTGTAAGATAGGCCGAAGAAAGGGAAAACTAGAATTAAATAGGGCATAAATAGCGTGATGAAGATATCAAACCAAGACAGGACTTGCAGCAATGAATTAAACTTGGAGAAATTTAAATTTAGAAAGGATGTAGGGAAGTACTGGTTCAGCAACAGACTTGTAGATGACTAGAACTAACTTTCAATTAATGTCATTGAAGTGAAAACCTTGGAGACCTTTAAAAATAGGTTGGACAAGTACATGAGTGGGTGTGGGTGGGTGTGAGTTGGGCTTGCCTAGCATGGGCTAGTAGGTCTGCTCCAGTTCTTCTTTATTCTCATGGTCTTGTATTTAGAATCCACTAACATCATTATATGATAGAAATGCAAACTTCTACATCACGAAAACATATAACAGAGAAGCGTAAAAAAACTCTAAGTGTTATTCCAGCATTATATCATATTATAGCCATAAATATATCTTGTAACCCAGTTAAATCGTTCACGTTGAAGACAGTATTGTGATACAGTGCTGCTTCTGTTACATTCCACTACACTATATCTCTATAATGACGAGCACTGTAATAGAAAGTATGACCCTTGTTATCCACATGAGTCACTTTGAGAGACAATGATAACCCTAAACCAGTGTTAGTGGAGGAGAGAGAGAGAGCCCCACTAAAAGAATTTGTATTTGCGTATAGAGGGGTGGACAGGGACAGCCTCTTTCCCAGGCGGGACACTGGAATGCAAGGGCACAGCTGGAAGTTAAAAACACAGATGAATCACATGTGTGTTAGGAAATATTTCTTTAACTTCAGAGTAGTCAGGAAGTGGAGCGACCTGGACAGCGAAATTGTAGAGGTAAGATCCATACATGAAAAAAGCAGATAGCAGAAGTGGAAATATAAACACATATGCAGTATAATGTGATCCTTTATTGACAACGTTTCGCCCACACAGTGGGCTTTTTTCAAGTCACAAACAGATCTACCTGGGGTGGAAGGTACGCGAGTATTTATAGTCAGGTTCAGAATGGTGAGGTCAGGTGGAGAATGCTGCATCTGATGATCTACCGAGTGGGGTTATAGAGTCTAAAATCTTGGGTAGCTTGGAAGGGAGATTGGATAAGTTTGTGAGCAGACCTTCTGCAGTGTTCTTCCATTCCTATGTTCTTATGTGGGATAGCGATGAAGAAGTTTCTTCGCGAGTGGTTCAGCTATGTTATAGAAGCCATTATTCTGGTTGAAGTTGTCGGATATAGAAATAAGTGATGATTCCAGGATTCTTCGGTATTGAGTGTTGTCTTCTGTGGCGATAAGTCTTGAGTTTCTGTAGTTTGTCAAGTGGTTGTGTGAATTATGGTGTTGTACACAGGCATTCCTTGTATCGTCAGACCTGCTTGCGTATTGATGTTCTGAAATACGCGTTTGGAGGTCCCTTGATGTTTCGCCCACGTATAATTTGTTGCAGTCATTACAAGGGATTATAGATGAATGGTTCAGAGAACCGACATGTTGATAAATTAGACACATGTGCAACTCTTGGGTATCTTTATTGAGAAAACGTTTCGCCACACAGTGGCTTCATCAGTCCATACGTAGGAGAAACTTGAAGAACAGGAGGAGAATGAGGTAATCAGTCCCTCAACCTTGAGTCGATGTGTTCAGTCCATCAATCTTGAATAGAAGATTGATGGACTGAACACATCGACTCAAGGTTGAGGGATTGATTACCTCATTGTCCTCCTGTTCTTCAAGTTTCTCCTACGTATGGACTGATGAAGCCACTGTGTGGCGAAACGTTTCCTCAATAAAGATACCCAAGAGTTGCACATGTGTCTACGTACAAACAATGCATTACTCTAACAGAGTAAAGATCAAACCAGCGAGTGGCACAACCAATGAGTCGTCCAAACTAGCACTTGCAGCTGTCGTTAGTGGCAGGCTGCAAGTCAAATGTAATGCGATTTTATCGCTCAAGGAGGCCTTTGTTGTCGTCTGTACAGACGACACAGAGGCTGAGAAACTACTTACCACTACTGCTACTACCACTCTACGAGACCAGGGATTTCTTGTCTTGACTTCCCCAGCACTGAGGGCCAGGAGAACTGTGCTCCTCAAGCGACTCGACAACCTTATCACTGTACAGGCCACTGAAGAAATCAAGTCATCTATCGAAGCAAAGAACCCTTGGGCCAAGGTGGACTTCATTACTAAAATACCCAATGCTTCATCCATGCTGAAGGTCACCTTCAGTGACGTCAACATGGCAGCCAGAGCTCTCGCTGAGGGCCTGGCTATTCACTACTTCCACATCAACCCAGCCTTCATCGAAGCAGAGAAATTCCAACATATCTCACAGTGCTATAATTGTTACTCATACTTACACACCACAAATGATTGTCCTACCAAGGACAAGAAGTTTTGCTCCACCTGTGGCCGTGAGGGTCATGACTTCAAGAATTGCACTACTGCTTCACCACCTAAATGCTTGAACTGCAAGAATGACCACCATACTCTTGCTGCCAGGTGCCCTACCAGAAGAGACATACTCCAGAAACAACAACAACAAAAGAAACCTAACCCGCAAGCAACCACATATTCTGCTATCGCCAAGCTTCAAGCAGACACTACCAAGATACTACATGCCACGCAAGCTGCTCCCACCACTTCCCTGCCAGCACCTACTGCCGACTCCACCAAGATTCTTTATTGCATTATGTATGCTCATGTACAGAATGCAGCTGAGCCTGGTTCCTTCAACACCACCATCAATGAACTTTTCAAACTAAATAATATGCCTGGCCTCACATTCCCTGCATCACCACCTTCCACTGAGATCCTAAAATCTACTGCAAATATTACCAGCATCACCGCTGCTCCACCGCTGTCACAACCTCCACTAGACACAGAGATGGACCAATCAGAGACTACTGAGACGTCGGCAAACCCCACCAATGAGAGTCCACTACCGCTTGCATCCACTGCTAGAGCAACTGACCAGTCGGAAATCTCGCCTTCACCAGTTCAGCCACCAGCCAAGAAAGCAAAAACACAAGAAACTGCGGATGCATCTCACGGTGCCACTGACACTGCTGCACCACAAGTCCGATACCTGAAGGGTGTATACTTCTACACAACCAAGCAGTATTAGAACACAATGCTGTCTTTAGAGGTCCATCAGCGCCTCCAGGACGGAACAGTCAAGTATACCTACGACAAAGCTGTTACATACACCACTGCAGACATGACCAGACTACTCGCTGCCAACACCCAACACCTTGTGGAAGTCGAGTACACCTCAAAGAGGAAATTCAGGATGCTTCAGAATGGGGACCTTGAAGACGGTACCCTCCTCTAGCACGACTGTCCATGAATGTCCGCTAAAACTGGGGTGTGGCTAAAATCGACCCTGTAACTGCTGCCTCTGCCGGACTGCGCTTCTCTTCGGGGAGGTCAGCGCGGGATGGAAGAAGACGACACCCTCCAACCGGAGGGCCAAGAAAGAGGAAAGAAGATGATCGTCACCCCCCACCTGGGGGGCCGCTGCCGGGTCGCCATCTGGAGGGGACCTGGACCGGGAGTACCGGCTAATCAACATGAATGAATGAAAATGAACACCAACACACGACACTCCACACAGGAGAGCACAGCGCTAGCACGATCAACACCATGCCTTGCCCTTCTAGGGCAGAGTTGGTGCCAGAGCCCGAGTTTGTAGCTCACAAGATGAGGGGGGTACTTGTGCCTCCTCCCATGGGAGACTTAGGTCTCAGACACTCCCTAGACAGGGAGCCAGTGCCGGGCCACCAAGTGGAAGGGCCCGGGCCGGGAGAATACCGGCGAATCTTTAACAACAACAACACATGTGTCTAATTTATCCACAAGGGATTATGTATACCCCTGCAGAGGGCGGAAGCTTGTCCTGTCTATCACTGGTAATGTCCTTGATGGTCGTGGTTGTGGAGGTAGATACTTGGAATGAGGTATTGGAAAAGGTGTTGGAAACGTGTTTGGCAATGGAGTTGGTGGGCAGGACTATGTATCTCTTCTCGGCAGTGTCTTCTCTGGGTGTGTTGAAGATGTTTAATGCCCGTCGTCTGCAGTCTATGATGAAGTGACGAGGATAGTGGAGTTTAGAAAATACTTGTTCAATTATAGTGCATTCTTCCTCAAGAAACTCATTGCTGCAGATTCTGAGTGCACGTAGGAAGAAGCCTATAATTACACCACATATAGTTTTGGTGTCGTGATGAGAGTAGAAGTGGAGAAGATCGTTTTGGTTGGTAGGTTTTCGATAGACATTAAAACGAAGTTCGTGGTCAGCTTTGCAGAGAAGAACATCAAGGAAAGGAAGAGTGTTGTCGACTTCTTCTTCAAGTGTGAACTGGATTGAAGGCTCGACCTGGTTGAGCTTGTCTTGGAGAGCTTGAACGTTGAAGCGTCTAGGAATTATGAGGAGAATGTCGTCAACATAACGGAGCTAGTTGACAGACGAAGGAATAATGGTGGAGAAACGTTCGGTTTCTAGATGTTCCATGTATAGGTTCGCCAGGACCGCACTGAGTGGCGAACCCATGGATAGTCCAAAAGTCTGCTGAAAGAGGTGATTTTCGAAAGAGAAACACGTAAAGCCAACACATAGTTCAACAAGGTCGATGAAATCGCTGGCTGAAATAGAAAGATCAAGTGAATCGTCAATTTTCCTGCGCAAGAGATCGATGGCTTGTGTAGTAGGTACTTTGGTGAATAGGGAAGTCACGTCAAAGCTGGAAAGTTTCTTGTTCCTGATGTTGATGTTGCGAATGCGATTGAGAAGATCACCCGAGTTTTGAGATGTGCTGAACTGATAGTGCCCAAGAGTTTAGAGAGGTGTTTTGCGAGAATTCCTGAGAGCTGGTGGGGAGCACTGCCTATTAAGAACATAAGAACATAAGAAAGGAGGAACACTGCAGCAGGCCTGTTGACCCATACTAGGCAGGTCCTTTACAATTCATCCCACTAACAAAACATTTGCCCAACCCAATTTTCAATGCTACCCAAGAAATAAGCTCTGGTATGAAAGTCCCACTCAAATCCAACCCTTCCCACTCATGTACTTATCCAACCTAAATTTGAAACTACCCAAAGTCCTAGCCTCAATAACCCAACTAGATAGACTGTTCCACTCATCAACTACCCTATTTCCAAACCAATACTTTCCTATGTCCTTTCTAAATCTAAACTTATCTAATTTAAATCCATTACTGCGGGTTCTCTCTTGGAGAGACATTCTCAAGACCTTATTAATATCCCTTTTAATACCTATCTTCCACTTATACACTTCGATCAGGTCTCCCCTCATTCTTCGTCTAACAAGTGAATGTAACTTAAGAGTCTTCAATCTTTCTTCATAAGGAAGATTTCTAATGCTATGTATTAATTTAGTCATTCTACGCTGAATGTTTTCTAACGAATTTATGTCCATTCTGTAATATGGAGACCAGAACTGAGCTGCATAATCTAGGTGAGGCCTTACTAATGATGTATAAAGATGCAGTATGACCTCTGGACTTCTGTTGCTTACACTTCTTGATATAAATCCCAGTAATCTATTTGCCTTATTACGTACGCTTAGGCATTGCTGTCTTGGTTTAAGGTTGCTGCTCACCATAACCCCCAAGTCCTTTTCGCAATCCATATGGCTAAGTTCTACATCATTTAACTTATAAGTACTAGGGTTATGGGCACTCCCAAGCTTCAGAACCTTGCATTTATCTACATTGAACTGCATCTGCCACTTTTCTGACCAAGAATAGAGTTTGTTTAAATCCTCCTGAAGTTCCATAACATCTACGTTTGAATCAGTTATCCTACCTATCTTTGTGTCATCGGCGAATTTGCTCATATCACTAGTAATTCCCTCATCAAGATCATTGATATATATTATAAACAACAACGGGCCCAAGACTGATCCCTGTGGAACGCCACTTGTTACAGATCCCCACTCGGATTTAACCCCATTTATGGACACTCTCTGCTTCCTGTCAATGAGCCATGACTCGATCCACGAGAGCACTTTTCCCCCAATGCCATGATCTGCCACTTTCTTTAACAGTCTATGGTGCGGAACTCTATCAAAAGCCTTACTAAAATCTAAGTAAATAATATCAAATTCTTTATCGTGGTCAACAGCCTCAAAAGCTTTACTGAAGAAAGTTAATAAATTAGTTAGACAAGACTGGCCTCTTGTGAATCCATGCTGAGTATCCTTAATCAAGCTATGCTTATCGAGATGGCTTCTTATAATCTCAGCTATAATTGACTCTAGTAATTTGCCTACAATTGAGGTCAGGCTTATTGGGCGGTAATTTGACGGAAACGACTTGTCCCCTGTTTTAAAAATAGGAATTACATTAGCCATCTTCCACATATCAGACACTACTCCCGTTTGAAGAGATAAATTAAAAATATTAGTTAATGGTTCACAGAGTTCCATTTTGCATTCCTTAAGAACCCTTGAAAAAACCTCATCAGGACCCGGCGACTTATTTTGCTTCAGTCTGTCTATCTGCTTCACAACCATTTCACTAGTGACTGTGATGTTACATAATTTATCTTCTTCTAGCCCACTATAAAAATTAATTACTGGAATATTGTTAGAGTTTTCCTGTGTAAAAACCGAGTGAAAATAATTATTTAAAATTGAGCACATTTCATTCTCTTTGTCAGTAAGGTGCCCATAGTTATTTTTAAGGGGACCTATCTTATCTCTAACTTTTGTTCTATATACCTGGAAAAAACTTTTTGGGTTAGTTTTAGAATCCCTAGCAACTTTAATTTCATAGTCCCTTTTGGCTTTTCTTATCCCCATTTTAATGTCCCTCTTAATGTCAATATACTGATTCATAAGATGACCCTCACCTCTTTTGATACGCCTATAAATTCCTTTCTTATGCCCTAGTAGATATTTGAGCCTATTATTCATCCATTTTGGGTCATTTCTATTTGATCTAATTTCTTTATATGGGATAAACGTTCTTTGTGCAGCATGTATAGTGTTCAGAAAACTGTCATATTCATAGCTCTCTTCGTTACCCCAGTCAACAGATGATAAGTGTTCTCTAAGCCCATCGTAATCTGCTAAGCGAAAATCTGGGACTGTTACTGAGTTATCGCTACTATCGTACTTCCATTCAATGCTAAATGTAATTGATTTGTGGTCGCTAGCACCCAGTTCCTCTGAAATTTCTAAATTATTAACAAGGGATTCATTGTTTGCCAGAACTAAGTCAAGCAGGTTATTTCCCCTTGTAGGTTCTGTCACAAACTGCTTCAAAAAACAATCCTGAACTACTTCTAAGAAGTCGTATGATTCTAAATTCCCAGTCAAGAAATTCCAATCAACATGACTAAAGTTAAAGTCTCCTACAATTACTACATTAACGTGCCTTGTGGCCCTAACAATTTCCTCCCATAGTAGTCTCCCTTGGTCCCTATCTAAGTTTGGGGGACGATATATCACTCCTAAAATCAGATTTTCATGCCCCTCTGAAAATTCTATCCAAACAGACTCTGTATGTGTTACTTCAGACTTAATACCCGTTTTTATGCAACAGTTCAAGCGATCTCGGACATACAATGCCACCCCACCCCCCTTCCCGATACTTCTATCTACTTGGAACAATTTAAAACCCTGAATATGACATTCCGCAGGCATGTCCCGACTTTTTGAATTAAACCACGTCTCAGTTAAGGCAAATACATCAATGTTACCTGCACTAGCAACTAATCTCAACTCGTCCATCTTATTCCTAGCACTACGGCAATTAGCATAATAAACATTGAAAGACTCTCCTTTCTCTTTACCCTTCCTGCTCATTTCTGTTTTTCTACTAAACCTATTACTGTCCTTATCACCCAAAGTCACTGGCTTTTCAATATCTACCTCGTTCTGCTTATTACTAGCTCCCCTAGAACTCGTAATATTACTACACTGGAACTTCACTGTTTTCCTGCCAAAACCCATACCACTAACTATTCCTAGTTTAAAGTCCTAACTGCTCCCTCCACTGAAGTTGCCAGTGCTACCACCCCAGACCTAGATAAGTGAACCCCATCCCTGGCATACATGTCATTTCTGCCATAGAAGAGGTCCCAGTTGTCAATGAATGTTACCGCATTTTCCTTACAGTATTTGTCCAGCCAGCAGTTGACACCAATTGCCCTGGACAACCATTCATTTCCAACTCCCCTCCTTGGCAAAACACCACATATGACAGGGTTCCCACCCTTACTCATAATTATTTCTATTGCTGACCTATACCTGCTAATCAGGTCTTCACTCCTACGTCTGCCAACATCGTTGCCTCCAGCACTGAGACAGATAATAGGATTGCTCCCATTACCTCTCATGATGTCATCCAGACGGCTAACAATTTCCTCCATCCCAGCCCCAGGAAAGCAAACTCTCTGTCTCCTACTCCTGTCCTTCAAGCAGAACGCCCTATCCATATACCTAACTTGGCTATCCCCAACAACAACAATATTCTTACCTTCGTTAATGTCGTTCGTCGTGACGTTCCCAGTAGTCGACTCACATTCGTCGGGTAGCACTGAGAATGTATTAGATGTTTCCACAACAGTTTCCACGGCAGTCTCTTTCTTCTTCATCGTTTCTACCTTTCCATTCGTCCTCTTGATCGTCAAGTTCGTTCCCTGCTGTCCAGCCACTGACCAGTTTCCCTTCTTGACCTGAGGACTCAAAACAGGAGGACTACTACGAATCTTCCTGTTTTCTTCAGTCAGTCTCCGAATCTCCATCTTCGCCATCCTCAATTCTTCCTTAAGCTGTTGGTAAAGTTGCTCGATGGAGGGCATCTTGCTTCAATTCAACGGGCCTAAGACTGATCCCTGTGGAACGCCACTTGTTACAGATCCTCACTCGTATTTAATCCCATTTATGGACACTCTGCTTCTTGTCTGTGAGCCATGACTCGATCCATGAGAGCACTTTTCCCTGAATGCCATGAGCTGCCACTTTCTTTAACAGTCTTTGGTGCGGAACTCTATCAAAAGCCTTACTAAAATCTAAGTAAATAATATCAAATTTTTTATCGTGATCAACAGCCTCAAAAGCTTTACTGAAGAAAGTTAATAAATTAGTTAGACAAGAACGGCCAGTATCATTAATCAGATTATGCTTATCCAGATGGCTTCTTATAATCTCAGCTATAATTGACTCAAGCAATTTGCCTACAATTGAGGTCAGGCTTATTGGGCGGTAATTTGACGGTAATGACTTATCCCCTGATTTAAAAATAGGAATTACATTAGCCATCTTCCACATATCAGACACTACACCTGTTTGAAGAGATAAATTAAAAATATTAGTTAATGGTTCACGAAGTTCCATTTTACATTCCTTAAGAACCCTTGAAAAAACCTCATCAGGACCCGGCGACTTATTTTGCTTCAGTCGGTCTATTTGTTTCATAACCATTTCACTAGTGACTGTGATGTTACATAATTTATCTTCTTCAGACCCACTATAAAAATTAATTACTGGGATAGTGTTAGTGTCTTCCTGTGTAAAAACTGAGAGAAAATAATTATTTAAAATTGAGCACATTTCATTCTCTTTGTCAGTAAGATGCCCAGAGTTATTTTTAAGGGGACCTATCTTATCTCTAACTTTTGTTCTATAGACCTGGAAAAAACTTTTTGGATTAGTTTTCGAATCCCTAGCAACTTTAATTTCATAGTCCCTTTTAGCTTTTCTTATCCCTTTTTTAACGTCCCTCTTAATGTCAATATACTGATTCATAAGATGACTCTCACCTCTTTTGATACGCCTATAAATTCCTTTCTTATGTCCTAAAAGATATTTGAGCCTATTATTCATCCATTTTGGATCATTTCTGCTTGATCTAATTTCTTTATACGGGATAAACGTTCTTTGAGCAGCATGTATAGTGTTCAGAAAACTGTCATATTCATAGCTCTCTTCGTTACCCCAGTCAACAGATGATAAGTGTTCTCTAAGCCCATCGTAATCTGCTAAGCGAAAATCTGGAACTGTTACTGAGTTATCCCTACTATCATACTTCCATTCAATGCTAAATGTAATTGATTTGTGGTCGCTAGCACCCAGTTCCTCTGAAATTTCTAAATTATTAACAAGGGATTCATTGTTTGCCAGAACTAAGTCAAGCAGGTTATTTCCCCTTGTAGGCTCTGTCACAAACTGCTTCAAAAAACAATCCTGAACTACTTCTAAGAAGTCGTATGATTCTAAATTCCCAGTCAAGGAATTCCAATCAAGTCTCCTAGAATTACTACATTATCGTGTCTTGTAGCCTTAACAATTTCCTCCCATAGTAGTCTCCCTTGGTCCCTATCTAAGTTTGGGGGACGGTATATTACGCCTAAAATAAATTTTTCATGTCCCTCTGAAAATTCTATCCAAACAGACTCAGTATGGGTTTCAGACTTAATACCCGTTTTTATGCAACATTTCAAGCGATCTCGGACATACAATGCCACCCCACCCCCCCTTCCTGATACTTCTGTCTACTTGGAACAATTTAAAACCCTGTATGTGACATTCAGCAGGCATATCCCGATTTTTCGTATTGATCCACGTCTCAGTTAAGGCAAATACATCAATGTTACCTGCACTAGCAACTAGTCTCAACTCGTCCATTTTATTCCTAGCACTACGACTATTTGTGTAATATATATTTAAGGACCCTCCCTTCTCTTTTTTCTTCCTGCTGATTTCTGTTCCTCCACTATGCCTGTTACTCTCCTTATCACCTAATGCCATTGGCTTTCCAATGTTCATCAATAACTCTTCCTCATTCTGCCTATAACTGGTTTCCTTAAAACTCACACTATCGCTACACTCGGAATTCATTGATTTTCCACGAAACCCATACCACTATCTATTTCTAGTTTAAAGACCTAACTGCTCTCTCAACTGCGTTGGCCAGTGCTCTCACCCCAGACCTAGATAAGTAACCCCCATCCCTGGCATACATGTCATTTCTGCCATAGAAGAGGCCCCAATTGTCAATGAATGTTACTGCATTTTCCTTACAGTATTTGTCCAGCCAACAATTGACACCAATTGCCCTGGACAACCATTTATTTCCAACTCCTCTCCTTGGCAAAATACCACATATGACAGGTTTCCCACCCTTCCTCCTAATTATCTCTATTGCTGACCTATACCTGTTAATCAGGTCCTCACTCCTACGTCTGCCAACATCGTTGCCTCCCGCACTGAGACAGATAATAGGATTGCTCCCAATACCTCTCATGATGTCATCCAGATGGCTAACAATATCCTTCATCCCAGCCCCAGGAAAACACACTCTCTGCCTCCTACTCCTATCCTTCATGCAGAATGCCCTATCCATGTACCTAATCTGGCTATCCCCAACAACAACAATGTTTTTACCTTCCTTGGCGTTGTCCGTCGTGATGCTCCCAGTAGTCGACTCACATTTGTCAGGTAGCATTACACCTTAACTTGTGGAATTCGTCAAGACGTTCTCGATGGTTTTCGTTGGGGTTTCTAGGGATGTCTCACTCACGTCAGCCAATGCTTCCTTGGTGCTCGTTGTGACATTCCCAGTAGAACACCCACATTCGTCAGGTAGCACCGAAAATGGGTTGGAAGTTTCCACAGTAGTCTTCTGGGTCCTCGTTGTCTCTGCCTCTCCAACAGTCTTCTTGATCCTCAGTTTGGTTCCATGTTGCCCGGCCACTGACCAAGTTCCCCTCTTAATCTGGGGACTCACAACAGGAGGATTACTTCGAATTCTCTTGTTCTCCTCCGTTAATCGCCGTATCTCTTGCTTAGCAACCCTAAGCTTTTCTTTCAGCTGCTGGTAAAGTTGCTCAAGAGAGGGCATCCTGGTTCAGATTCACAGAGAACACACAAGCAGGCCTTCACAGGAGAACACACAAGCAGGTCGTCACAGAAGAAGAAACATCCCAACTTCTGCTGAGTACTTCACGAGGTAGAGACCTGGCACGAAGTTAGTTTTTATTAACCTAAGAACTGCTCCTTGTGCTGCCAACATGGAATTTATCCTGGAACAATTGGCCGCTATTGAGATACAAGGGGAAACTACTAACATGAATCCAAATGATACCTGAGCAACAAAATGGTCTCAGTCATATTCAAAGGTGTCAAGAGTACCACAATTGAGCTGGGCACACTTCAGGGTGGAGTTCCCAAGACCCACTCTCTTTATTGTTCTAATGCACAGACTTGTGTGAAACATCACTGCTCAAGATGTTATTTGTTATGCGGATGACATTTGCATTTTTGCAAATACATTAAACAGGATCTCTTCGATGCCTTGACAGCTAGTAGCACTGACTGTGGTCTTGACATATCTAATCTACAGACAAGACCAAAATCGTATGTCCAAATGTCTGCACTAACAATCTACTGTTCTTCCGAATCAATAACACCGACACTGAATTCTGCGAGCAATATAAATAATTAGGAATTGAAATCAACAGTAGATATTGTAAGTCACCTACACTGCAGGCTTGAGGGGAGACTTAAACCCCTTAAGAATAATTGTAGGCAAGTATATTGACTTCAATGTCAAATGTGATCATCAGCTTTCTTATCGATTACCAAGTCATACACTTGATTAACTTTCCACAAACTTTACTTAATAGACTTGAAGTAATTCAAAACATGGCCATGAGGATAATTCTTAGTGCTCCAATATGCACTAGACTCACAAACATGAGGGAAGAGTTGAGGTTTCCTACTGTACATTAAAGAATCGTACAGAAAAACAAAATTTTCTATACTAAGATTATAAAGTATCCGATATCACCATTATGGCTCAGGGATGTGATGTTTCACTCCTACGACATGCCAGATAATGTCAACAACATACCAACTCATAGTCTATATACCAACTGGTTGAAGGGCAGTTGGTATATAAAATAGTCAAATCGAACATCATTATTAAATGCAGTACGCCAGCAAATAACATCCCCTACCTACTTGCCTCTCGCTATACAGATATCATAGATGCTTGTAACTAAGAAGATAAGAAGAACAGGGTATGTAGATACTTTGCTGCCCAGTTAGCACGACTGTACATACTCTGTACACACTGCATGACAGTGTCTTCCATTGCAGACACTGCAAGGCTCCAGGCGGACATCAGCCAAATCTTTCAGTGGGCTGCAGAAAACAATATGAAGTTCAACGATGAGAAATTTCAATTACTCCGATATGGTAAACGTGAGGAAATTAAAACTTCATCAGAGTATAAAACAAATTCCAACCACACAATAGAGCGAAAAACTAACGTCAAAGACCTGGGAGTGATCATGTCGGAGGATCTCACCATCAAGGACTCTAACGCTGATGGATAATGAGAACCTTTAAAACTAGGGATGCCAAGCCCATGATGACACTCTTCAGGTCGCTTGTTCTATCTAGGCTGGAATATTGCTGCACACTAACAGCACTTTTCAAGGCAGGTGAAATTGCTGACCTAGAAAATGTACAGAGAACCTTCACGGCGCGCATAACTGACATAAAACATCTCAATTACTGGGAACGCTTGAAGTTCCTGAACCTGTACCCCCTGGAACGCAGGCGGGAGAGATACATGATTATATACACCTGGAAAATCCTAGAGGGACTAGTACCAAACTTGCACACGAAAATCACTCACTACGAAAGCAAAAGACTCGGCAGACGATGCAACATCCCGCCAATGAAAAGCAGGGGTGTCACTAGCACGTTAAGAGACAATACAATAAGTGTCAGGGGCCCAAGACTGTTCAATTGCCTCACAGCATACATAAGGGGGATTACCAATAGACCCCTGGCTGTCTTCAAGCAGACACTGGACAAGCACCTAAAGTCAGTACCTGACCAGCCGGGCTGTGGCTCGTACGTTGGATTGCGTGCAGCAGTAACAGCCTGGTTGATCAGGCCCTGATCCACCATGAGGCCTGGTCACAGACCGGGCCGCGGGGGCGCTGACCCCCGGAACTCTCTCCAGGTAAACTCCAGGTAAACAGTAGTATGTACACAGTAGTGAGTACACAGTATTCTCAATAAACACAGTATGCACAGTTGTGTGTACACAGTATGTCCAATAGTGTGTACATAGTGTGTACAAAGTATGCATGGTAGTAAACTTGTGAATGAAGGAGCAAAAATGTTGTCTCTGACTTGTGTGATCATTCTAACAGCAGATTTTTGTTGAATAACAAAATATCTAAGGTGGTTCGCTGTTGCACATTCCCATGTACAAATACCGTCGTACAAATACCGTCGTACAAATACCGTCAGTAAAATGAGTTTAGAGTAGTAAGTAATAAAGAATGAATAAAGGTGTGTGTGGTACATGTTTGTTTATTTCGGAAAGCATGCTCAGTACATTGATTATTTTTGTGGAAATGTACAGGATATATCTGTTGAATTTTAGTGGCTCTCACAGTGTATATACCTAAGAATTTTACCCCTCATCTTGCCTTTCAATACTTGTATTATTTACCTAAATGTTCAAGTAACAGTTTTTGCTCTGTTCACAAACATTATGCAGAAGGTCCTGTCAAATTTATGTGAGGCTGTCATCCAGATCTTTACAAGCTCAACATTAACTGTGTTGCTGAGCACAAGATCCTCTTGTGCTCAGCTAATGGCTAATTTTTATGGCTAATGCAGATCCTCTGCATTAGCAATAAAAATTGTGTCATCAGCAATCAGAATTAATTTATGTACCTGTGAGGCATTGAGATCATTGATGTCGATGAAGGAGGAGGGGCCCCCTAGGACCCTGTGCTGTTGGCACCCCTGTGTTCGGTGCTAAAATTCTTGAAGCACACACACACACACACACACACACACACACACACACACACACACACACACACACACACACACACACACACACACACACACACACACACACACGAGCAGAACCCAGACTCAGGTGGAAGGCCAAATACATCCTACAGTGACACCCACAGAAGGACTCCCACCACAACAATCCCGAAGCAACTGAATAACCTCAACCAAAACCCGCACACTGTTCCCTCTGCCCAGACCCCACCACCTCTACAGCAGCCCCCTTTGTGAACTCTGCCCCCACCCCCCACCACAAACCCCACCCACACTGTGACAACCCCAAAGCAGCTGAACAATCTCAACCAAAACCCACACACTGTCCCCTCTGCCCCAACCCCCTACATCACAAACCCCACTGCTACAGCAGCTCCCTACGGGCACTCTGCCCTCACCCCCCATCACAAATCCCACCCACACCACAAACCCCCATAGCTCCCCCAGGGCTCCTGCTCCCCCATCCCCAATATTCTCCCAGGTCCACCCTGATAGACATGAAGCTGAAGGCGTGGTACACAAACGCAGATGAAATAGCAAATAAATACAAGGAGTGGCACGAAAGAATCAACGAGAAGTCCCCGAACATCATAACAGTCACAGAAACGAAACTCACTGAGATAATAACAGACGCAGTCTTTTCACCGGAATATCAGATCCTGAGGAAAGATAGAAGGAGCAGAGGGGGAGGAGGGGTTGCACTGCTCATAAAAAACCGATGGAGTTTCGAGGATATGGAGGGCATGGGCGAGATTGGAGAAAGGGACTACATAGCAGGCACAATTCAATCTGGAGAACATAAGGTAGTCATTGCTGTGATGTATAACCCACCACAGAACTGCAGGAGGCCAAGAGAGGAATATGATGAGAACAACAGAGCGATGTTGGATACACTGGCTGAGGTGGCACGAAGAGCTCAATCATGCAGAGCAAAGTTTCTGGTTATGGGTGATTTCAACCACAGGGAGATCGATTGGGAAAACCTGGAGCCTCACGGGGGCCCTGAAACATGGAGAGCCAAGATGATGGATGTGGTATTGGAAAACCTCATGCATCAACACATCAGGGACACTACCAGAGAGAGAGGGGAGGATGAACCAGCAAGACTGGACCTTGTGTTCACCCTGAGTAGCTCAGACATATTTGATGACATCAAATATGAGAGGCCCTTCGGAGCTAGTGACCACGTAGTCTTGAGTTTTGATTACATAGAGTTACAGGTGGAGAGGGTAACAGGAGTCGAATGGGAAAAGCCAAACTATAAAAGGGGGGACTACACAGGTATAAGGAACTTCCTTTGGGAGGTGCAGTGGGACAGAGAAATGGTAGGAAAGACAGTAAATGAAATGATGGAGTATGTAACAACAAAATGCAAGGAGGCAGAGGATAGGTTTGTTCCCAAGGGCAACAGAAACAATGGGAAGACCAAAGCGAGTCCTTGGTTTACCCAAAGGTGCAGGGAGGCAAAAACTAAGTGCATTAGAGAATGGAAGAGGTACAGAAGGCAAAGGACCCAGGAAATCAAGATCAGTCGAAGAGCCAGAAACGAATATGCACAGATAAGGAGGGAGGCCCAGCGACAGTGCGAAAATGACATAGCATCGAAAGCCAAGTCTGACCCGAAACTGCTGTTTAGCCACATTAGGAGAAAGACAACAGTCAAAAACCAGGTGATCAGGCTGAGGAAAGAAGGTGGGGAACTCAAAAGAAACGATCAAGAGGTATGCGAGGAGCTCAACATGAGATTTAAGGAAGTATTCACAGTAGAGATAGGAAGGACTCTGGGAAGACAGGACAGAGGGGGACACCAACAGGGAATAGACCAACAGGTGCTGGACGATATGCACACAACTGAGGAGGAGGTGAAGAAGCTGCTAAGTGACTTTGATACCTCAAAGGCAATGGGACCTGACAACATCTCCCCGTGGGTCCTCAGGGAGGGAGCAGATATACTGTGTGTGCCATTAACCACAATCTTCAACACATCCCTTGAAACATGTCTTGAACTGGTCTTCCATACCTGAGGTATGAAAGACCGGAAATGTAGTTCCCATTTTTAAAAAAGGAGACAGAAAAGGGGCACTAAATTACAGACCAGTGTCACCGACGTGTATAATATGCAAAGTCATGGAAAAGATTATCAGGAGGAGAGTGGTGGAGCACCTGGAACGGAAAAAAATTATAAACGACAGCCAGCACGGATTCATGGTAGGCAAATCCTGTGTCACAAACCTTCTGGAGTTCTATGACAAAGTTACAGAAGTAAGACACGAGAGAGAGGGGTGGGTTGATTGTATTTCCTTGGACTGCAAGAAGGCCTTCGACACAGTTCCTCACAAGCGACTAGTGCAGAAACTAGAGGATCAGGCACGTATAACAGGAAGGGCAATGCAATGGATCAGAGAATACCTGACAGGGAGGCAACAACGAGTCATGGTACGGGATGAGGTATCACAGTGGGCCCCTGTGACGAGCGGGGTCCAACAGGGTTCGGTCCTAGGACCTGTGCTATTTCTGGTATATGTGAATGACATGATGGAAGGGATAGACTCAGAGGTGTCCCTGTTCGCAGATGATGTGAAGATAATGTGGAGAATTAAATCAGATGAGGATCAGGTAGGACTTCAAAGAGACCTGGACAGGCTGGACACGTGGTCCAGCAACTGGCTTCTTGAATTCAACCCTGCCAAATGCAAAGTCATGAAGATCGGAGAAGGGCAAAGAAGACCACAGACAGAGTATAGACTAGGCGGCCAAGGACTGCAAACCTCACTCAATGAGAAAGATCTTGGGGTGACCATAACACCGAGCATGTCTCCGGAGGCACACATCAACCAGATAGCTGCTGCAGCATACGGGCGCCTGGCAAACCTGAAAATAGCGTTCCGATACCTTAGTAAGGAATCGTTCAAGACACTGTACACTGTGTACATCAGGCCCATATTGGAGTATGCAGCACCAGTTTGGAACCCACACCTGGTCAAGCACGTCGAGAAATTAGAGAAAGTGCAAAGGTTTGCAACAAGGCTAGTTCCGGAGCTCAGGGGTATGTCCTACGAAAAAGGTTGAGGGAAATCGGACTGACGACATTGGAGGATAGGAGGGTCAGGGGAGACATGATAACGACATACAAAATACTGCGTGGAATAGATAAGGTAGACAGAGACAGGTTGTTCCAGAGATGGGACAAAGAAACAAGGGGTCACAATTGGAAGCTGAAGACTCAGACGAGTCAGAGGGATGTTAGGAAGTATTTCTTCAATCATAGAGTCGTCAGGAAGTGGAATAGCCTAGCAAGTGATGTAGTGGAGGCAGAAACCATACATAGCTTTAAGACGAAGTATGACAGAGCTCTGGAAGCAGAGAGAGAGAGAGGGGACCTAGTAGCGATCAGTGAAGAGGCAGGGCCAGGAGCTGAGTCTCGACCCCTGCAACCACAATTAGGTGAGTACAATTAGGTGAGTACACACACACACACACACACACATGGTGAAGAGGCGGGGCCAGGAGCTGAGTCTCGACCTCTGCAACCACAATTAGGTGAGTACACACACGCACATACACACACATACACACACACACATACACACACACACACACACACACACACACACACACACACACACACACACACACACACACACACACACACACACACACACACACACACACACAGGTGCCCACCCTTCCGGTGAGGTGCATAGAGGGGTGCCATCCTTACCGGTAAGGTGCATAGAGAGGTGGCAGCCATACCGATGAGGTGAGTAGAGTGCCAACTTTCCCGGCGAGGTGCGTAGTGAGTTGCCAACCCTCCCGGTAAAGTGCTTACAGGGGTGCCAACCCTCCAGGTGAGGTGGGTGAAAGGGTGCCAACCCTCCCCGAGAGGTTGCGTACACGGGTGCCAACCCCGCCGGTGAGGTGCGGACAGGAATGCCAACCCTCCCGGTGAGGTGTTAAGTGTGGGGGGGGGGGGTGATGTGTGTCGCGGTGAGAGCACACAACACAACGAGAGGCTTTAATAACACGGAACTGTTTGTTCTGGCAGAGAACCAACACACCCATACTGCTTCTGCTGATACTGTTGTTGCTACTTATACTGTTGTTGCTACTGATGCTGTTGTTGCTACTGTTGTTGCTACTAATACTGTTGTTGCTACTGTTGTTGCTACTAATACTGTTGTTGCTGCTGTTGTTGCTACTAACACTGTTGTTGCTACTTATACTGTTGTTGCTACTGATGCTGTTGTTGCTACTAATACTGTTGTTGCTACTTATACTGTTGTTGCTACTTATACTACTGCTGATTAAACTGCTGTTTCTGCTAACATTGCTGTTGCTGCTAATACCGTTGCTGCTGATGATACTGTTGCTGTTGATGATACTGTTGCTGCTGAAGCTGTTGTTGTTGCTGATTCTGTTGTTGCTGTTGATTCTGTTGTTGCTATTGACAGAGTTGTTTCTACTGATACTACTGCTGCTTAAACCGTTTTTTTTCTGCTACCATTTCTGTTGATGCAGATACTTCTGTTGTTGATACTGTTGCTGCTACTTATACTGTTGTTGCTGCTGATGCTGTTGTTACTGCTGATACTGTTGCTGTTGATACAGTTGTTATACTGTTGCTGCTGGCACTTCGGTTGCTGCTGATACTGTTACTGTTTCTGTTGCTGATACTGCTGTTTCTGAAGCTGCCTTATACTATTTCTGCTTCTGTTGTTAATATTACTGCTGACGCTGCTGTTGTTGCTACTAGCTATACTACTACTACTACAACTGTTGTTGCTACTAGCTATACTACTGCTACTACAACTGTTGTTGCTACTAGCTATACTACTACTACTACAACTGTTGTTGCTACTAGCTATACTACTGCTACTACAACTGTTGTTGCTACTAGCTATACTACTACTACTACAAATGTTGTTGCTATTAGCTATACTACTAGTACTACTACAACTGTTGTTGCTACTAGCTATACTACTACTACTACAACTGTTGTTGCTACTAGCTATACTACTAGTACTACTACAACTGTTGTTGCTACTAGCTATACTACTACTACTACAACTGTTGTTGCTACTAGCTATACTACTACTACTACTACTACAACTGTTGTTGCTACTAGCTATACTACTACTACTACTGCAACTGTTGTTGCTACTAGCTATACTACTACTACTACAACTGTTGTTGCTACTAGCTATACTACTACTACTACTGCAACTGTTGTTGCTACTAGCTATACTACTACTACTACAACTGTTGTTGCTACTAGCTATACTACTACTACTACAACTGTTGTTGCTACTAGCTATACTACTACTACTACTGCAACTGTTGTTGCTACTAGCTATACTACTACTACTACAACTGTTGTTGCTACTAGCTATACTACTACTACTGCAACTGTTGTTGCTACTAGCTATACTACTACTACTACAACTGTTGTTGCTACTAGCTATACTACTACTGCAACTGTTGTTGCTACTAGCTATACTACTACTACTACTACAACTGTTGTTGCTACTAGCTATACTACTACTACAACTGTTGTTGCTACTAGCTATACTTCTACTACTGCAACTGTTGTTGCTACTAGCTATACTACTACTACTACAACTGTTGTTGCTACTAGCTATACTACTACTACTACAACTGTTGTTGCTACTAGCTATACTACTACTACTACTACTACAACTGTTGTTGCTACTAGCTATACTACTACTACTACAACTGTTGTTGCTACTAGCTATACTACTACTACTACTACAACTGTTGTTGCTACTAGCTATACTACTACTACTGCAACTGTTGTTGCTACTAGCTATACTACTACTACTACTACAACTGTTGTTGCTACTAGCTATACTACTACTACTACTACAACTGTTGTTGCTACTAGCTATACTACTACTACTGCAACTGTTGTTGCTACTAGCTATACTACTACTACTACTACAACTGTTGTTGCTACTAGCTATACTACTACTACTACTACAACTGTTGTTGCTACTAGCTATACTACTACTACTACTGCAACTGTTGTTGCTACTAGCTATACTACTACTACTACTACAACTGTTGTTGCTACTAGCTATACTACTACTACAACTGTTGTTGCTACTAGCTATACTACTACTACTACTACAACTGTTGTTGCTACTAGCTATACTACTACTACTACTACTGCAACTGTTGTTGCTACTAGCTATACTACTACTACTACAACTGTTGTTGCTACTAGCTATACTACTACTAGTACAACTGGTGTTGCTACTAGCTATACTACTACTAGTACTACAACTGTTGTTACTACTAGCTATACTACTACTACTACTACTACAACTGTTGTTGCTACTAGCTATACTACTACTACTACTACAACTGTTGTTACTACTAGCTATACTACTACTACTACTACTACAACTGTTGTTGCTACATGTCATCATACTCACTGTACTCATCATACTCACTGTACTCATCATACTCACGGAACAGTGATGGTAGTGGCAATATGTCATCATACTCAGGGAACAGTGATGGTGGTGGAGCCATGTCATAATACTCAAGGAATATAATGATGGTGTAAGTGACATACTATCATATTCATCATTCTCTCGAGCCATAGTAATGGCGTTAAACATATCATTGCACTCATCATACTCATGAGACATTGTGATGATGGTGGAGACAAGCCATCATACATACTGAGCCTAATGAAGGTGGTAGACATGCCATCATACTCATCATAATCATTATATCCATGATACTCACTAAACACAGTGATAGTGGTAGACATATGTCATCATGCTCATCGTAATCATCATACCCATTATATTAATCATAATCATCATACTCATTATATTCATCATAATCGTCATACTCATTATATTCCCCATAACCATACAGTCACAGAGCGTGAAGGTTGTGGAGGCAAGTCATCATACTGACGGAACATAGTGACTTTAGTGTCATCATACTGACGGAACATAATGATGGCGGTGTCATCATACTCACGGAACATAGTGTTGATAGTGTCATCATACTCTCGGAACATAATGATGATAGTGTCATCATACTGACGGAACATAATGATGGTGGGGTCATCATACTCATGGAACATAATGATGGTAGTGTCATCATACTCACGGAACATAATGATGGTAGTGTCATCATACTCACGGAACATAATGATGGTAGTGTCATCATACTGACGGAACATAATGATAACAGTGTCATCATACTCACGGAACATAATGATGGTGTCATCATACTGACGAAACGTAATGATGGTGATGTCATCATACTCACGGAACATGATGATAGTGTCGTCATACTCACGGAACATAATGATGATAGTGTCATCATACTCATCATACTCACGGAACATAGTGATGGTGGTGGAGACATCAGTGATGTTAGCAGCAACATGGGTGGTGGCATGGGTGGTGAGGCGGCAGGTAAGGTGGGCGTGGTGGTGGGCGTGAGTGAGAGCCGTCTCCGCCTGCAGCAGGTTGGTCACAGCTCCTGGACCCGTCACCTCCCAGGAGGTGTCTACCTCCTCACCCTCCAACAGCCACACCAGCGACCTCACGCGACTTTCTCCTGGGGTTAGGGAGACGTGAGGGAGACATGATGGAGTGGTTAAAGAGAGAGGGAGCGAGAAGTGAGGGAAGGAGATAGAGATAATAATAATAATAATAATAATAATAATAATAATAATAATAATAATAATAATATTATTATTATTATTATTATTATTATTATTATTATTATTATTATTATAATTCTTGGGCAATAATCCTTTTCGATCCAAGGAAAGGGAGGGTGACTCCAATTCTTTGGATCTAAAGCCGTCAACCAAAATCTTATTGAATAACATTAAAATCTAATAAAACACCAAAATAAGACCCAAGAAAAAAAATGTGACTAAAAGATTATCTTACAGTTTTTTCCAGTCATGGTAATGATAATAATGGTAATGGTAATAATGGTAATGGTAATAATGGTAATGGTAATAATGGTAATGGTAATAATGGTAATGGTAATAATGGTAATGGTAATAATGGTAATGGTAATAATAGTAATGGTAATAATGGTAATGGTAATAATGGTAATGGTAATAATAGTAATGGTAATAATGGTAATGGTAATAATGGTAATGGTAATAATAGTAATGGTAATAATGGTAATGGTAATAATGGTAATGGTAATAATGGTAATGGTAATAATGGTAATGGTAATAATGGTAATGGTAATAATGGTAATGGTAATAATGGTAATGGTAATAATAGTAATGGTAATAATGGTAATGGTATTCATTGTAATGGTAATCAAGGTAATGGTAATCATAGTAATGATAATAACGGTAATGGTAATAATGGTAAAGGTAATAATGGTAATGGTAATAATGGTAATGGTAATCATGGTAATGGTAATCATGGCAATGGTAATCATGGTAAAGGTAATAATGGTAATGGTAATAATGGTAATGGTAATCATGGTAATGGTAATCATGGTAAAGGTAATAATGGTAATGGTAATAATGGTAATGGTAATCATGGTAATGGTAATAATGGTAATGGTAATAATGGTAATGATAATCATGGTAATGGTAATCATGGTAATGGTATTCATGGTAATGGTAATCACGGTAATGGTAATCATGGTAATGGTAATCATGGTAATGGTAATAATGGTAATGGTATTCATGGTAATGGTAATCATGGTAATGATAATCATGGTAATGGTAATAATGGTAATGGTAATAAGGGTAATGGTAATAATGGTAATGGTAATAATGGTAATGGTAATCATGGAAATGGTAATCATGGTAATGGTAATCATGGTAATGGTAATCATGGTAATGGTAATCATGGTAATGGTAATAATGGTAATGGTAATAATGGTAATGGGAATCATGGTAATGGTAATCATGGTAATGGTAATTATGGTAATAGTAATAATGGTAATGGTAATCATGGTAATGGTAATTATTGTAATAGTATTAATGGTAATGGTAATAATGGTAATGGTAATCATGGTAATGGCAATCATGGTAATGGTAATCATGATAATGGTAGTCATATTAATGGTAATAATGGTAATGGTAATCATGGTAAAGGTAATCATGGTAATGGTAATCATGTTAATGGTAATCATGGTAATGGTAATTATGGTAATAGTAATAATGGTAATGGTAATCATGGTAATGGTAATTATGGTAATGATAATCATGGTATTGATAATAATGGTAATGGTAATCATGCTAATGGTAATTATGGTAATAGTAATCATGGTAATGGAAATTATTGTAATGGCAATTATAGTAATGGTAATCATGGTAATGATAATAATAGTAATAATGGTAATGGTAATCATGGTAATGGTAATCGTGGTAATGGTAATCATTGTAATGGACAGTGAACTTCATCATGACCCACCCATCATGACCCACCCATTATGACCCACCCATCATGACCCACCCATCATGATGCACCTATCACGACCCACCCATCATGACCCACCCATCATGATGCACCCATTATGACCCACCAATCATGACCCACCCATCATGACCCACCCCTCATGATCCACCCATCATGACCCACCCATCATGATCCACCTATCACGACCCACCCATCATGACCCACCCATCATGATGCACCCATTATGACCCACCAATAATGACCCACCCATCATGATGCACCTATCACGACCCACCCATCATGACCCATCCATCATGATCCACCCATCATGACGCACCCATCATGACCCACCCATCATGACCCACCCATCATGACCCACCCATCATGACCCACCCATCATGACCCACTCATCATGATGCACCTATCATGACCCATCCCATCATGACCCACCCATCATGACCCACCCATCATGACCCACCCATCATGACCCACCCATCATGACCCACCCATCATGACCCACCCATCATGACCCACCCATCATGATGCACCTATCATGACCCATCCCATCATGACCCACCCATCATGACCCACCCATCATGACCCACCCATCATGACCCACCCATCATGACCCACCCATCATGATGCACCTATCATGACCCATCCCATCATGACCCACCCATCATGACCCACCCATCATGACCCACCCGTCATGACCCACCCATCATGACCCACCCATCATGACCCACCCATCATGACCCACCCATCATGACCCACCCATCATGACCCACCCATCATGATGCACCCATCATGACCCATCCCCTCATGACCCACCCATCATGACCCATCCCATCATGACCCACCCATCATGACCCACCCATCATGACCCACCCATCATGACCCACCCATCATGACCCACCCATCATGACCCACCCATCATGATGCACCCATCATGACCCACCCATCATGATGCACCCATCATGTCCCACCCATCATGACCCACCCATCATGACCCACCCATCATGACCCACCCATCATGATGCACCCATCATGACTCACCCATTATTACAAAAAAGTAATTTTTAAAAGATGATGATATGGTATTAAGATTTACTCCTTTTGTAATAAAGAGTTCGGGATACATAAATACACATATTAAAATCAATTAATCTTTAATATATATAAATCAACTATCTTTGGTCTAGAGGTATTTGAACTATGATATATGTACATGTTACTATAATAAATTATAATTAGCATTTTATTAAAATAATAAATAATAATTCGTGACCCTACACAGGGTACAACTCTTGACACTACTGTCACTATATATATATATCTCTATGCTAAAACAATAAATTATAAATAACATTTTTATAATAATAAATTACAATCAACTGCCTCTCACGACACGAAGTCAGTCACACGACACTGTTCAGTGTACGCTACAACCAGGCCATCTTCAGTGTCCCACGACACCCTTTTCATCTCAGTGTTCCACTACGGTCCTGTGCATATCTCAGTGTTCCACTCCATCGTACGTCCCTCAGTGTCACACTACGGTCCTGGCCCAGTTCAGTGTAACACTCCAACCTTTTCTTCATGTAATGTCCCACTAAACAGCATCTGACGACTCCGGCCCACAGTTGATCAACGTAGACGGTGAGTCCACAGACATCACCGGTAGTCCAGTAAATCCTCTCCAAAGGCGGTTGACACACCGCTAGCCGAACACCATGCTGCAAGCTCACTGAATGCGGCCGTCAAGTAACTGAGGCCAACAGACTCAGTGAGCTGCGGTGAGCGGTTCTTCTAACGCCAGTCCCCTCAAGGAAGGTTCCTTGATGTTGGTGAGGGGCTCTTGATTTAGAGAATTGGATCTGTGCTCCAGTTCCCCGAATTAAGCCTGAATGCCTTCCACATCCCCCCCCCCCAGGCGCTGTATAATCCTCCGGGTTTAGCGCTTCCCCCTTGATTATAATAATAATAATTCTAACGCCAGTAGATAGGTACGATTCGGTGGTCAGGTACCTACTGCATAGACGTGTACCCTGAGGAGTTCAGGTACTTAATGTTGAAGCCAGTAGACGTGTACCCTTAGGTGTGCAGGTACCTACTGCTTAGGTGTGTACAGCGAGGCGCTCAGGTACATCATATTTCTAAAGCCAGTAGACGTGTACCCTTCGGTGGTCAGGTACCTACTGCATAGGTGTGTACAGCGAGGCGCTCTGGTACATACTGTTACTAAAGCCAGTAGACGTGTACCCTTCGGTGGTCAGGTACCTACTGCTTAGGTGTGTACAGCGAGGCGCTCTGGTACATACTGTTACTAAAGCCAGTAGACGTGTACCCTTCGGTGGTCAGGTACCTACTGCTTAGGTGTGTACAGCGAGGCGCTCTGGTACATACTGTTACTAAAGCCAGTAGACGTGTACCCTTCGGTGGTCAGGTACCTACTGCTTAGGTGTGTACCGTGAGGCACTCAGGCTCTTACTGCTCTAAGGCCGGCTCAGCAGCCCCCACATTGGGTTTGATGACGCACCCAGTGGTACTGCCGGCCGGCAGGTTAACTATTTAACCGCTAGTTTGGCAGGGGCCGCAACACCCATCATGACCCACCCATTATGATGCACCTATCACGACCCACCCATCATGACCCACCCATCATGATGCACCCATCATGACCTACCCATCATGACCCACCCATCAATGCACCTATCACGACCCACCCATCATAATCCATCCATCATGATCCATCCATCATGATCCATCTATCATGATCCACCCATCATGACCCACCCATCATGATCCATCGATCATGATCCACCCATCAAGACCCCCCATCATGATCCATCCATCGTGACCCCCCATCATGATCCATCCATCATGACCCCCATCATGATCCATCCATCATGATCCACCCATCATGACCCACCCATCATGACCCCCATCATGGTCCATCCATCATGAACCCCTCATCATGACCCACCCATCATGTCCCACCCATCATGATCCACCCATCATGACCCACCCATCATGATCCATCCATCATGATCTACCCATCATGATCCATCCATCATGATCCACCCATCATGATCCATCCATCATGACCCCCCATCATGATCCATCCATCATGACCCCCATCATGATCCATCCATCATGATCCACCCATCATGACCCATCCATCATGACCCCCCATCATGATCTATCCATCATGACTCCCCCATCATGACCCACCCACCATGACCCACCCCTCACGACCCACCCATCATGACCCACCCATCATGATGCACCCATTATGACCCACCAATCATGACCCACCCATCATGATGCACCTATCACGACCCACCCATCATGATCCATCCATCATGATCCACCCATCATGACCCACCCATTATGATCCACCCATCATGACCCACCAATCATGATCCATCCATCATGATCCACCCATCATGACCCACCAATCATGATCCATCCATCATGATCCACCCATCATGACCCACCCATCATGATCCACCCATCATGACCCACCAATCATGATCCATCCATCATGATCCACCCATCATGATCCACCCATCATGATCCACCCATCATGATCCACCCATCATAATCCACCCATCATGGTCCACCCATCATGACCCACCCATCATGACCCACCCATCATGATGCACCTATCATGACCCACCCATCATGACCCACCCATCATGACCCACCCATCATGACCCACACATCATGACCCACCCATCATGACCCACTCATCATGACCCACCCATCAAGACCTACCCATCACGACTCACCCATCATGATGCACCTATCATGACCCACCCATCATGATGCACCTATCATGACCCACCCATCATGATGCACCTATCATGACCCACACATCATGACCCACCCATCATGACCCACCCATCATGACCCACCCGTCATGACCCACCCATCATGATCCACCCATTATGACCCACCCATCATGATCCACCCATCATGACCCAACCATTATGACCTACCCATCATGGCCTAACCATTATGACACACCCATCATGACCCACCCATCATTACACACCCATCATGACGCACCCGTCATGATCCACACATCATGACCCACCCATCATGACCCACCCATCATGACCCATCCGTCATGACCCACCCATCATGATCCAGCCATCATGACCCAACCATCATGATCCACCCATTATGACCCACCCATCATGATCCACCCATTATGACCCACCCATCATGATCCACCCATCATGACCCAACCATTATGACACACCCATCATGACCCACCCATCATTAAGCACCCATCATGACCCAACTGTCATGATCCACCTATCATGACCCACCCATTATGACCCACCCATCATGATCCACCCATCATGACCCAACCATTATGACACACCCATCATGACCCACCCATCATTAAACACCCATCATGACCCACCCGTCATGATCCACCTATCATGACCCACCCATCATGACTCACCCATCACGACACACCCATCATTCCCGCAAGCAATTAAAGCACTTCCAAGTGACAGTCGACCAGTTAGATTCACTTCACTATTTGGTTAAGTCACGAAGACAATAATTCGATAACAATTAGAGAGTTTAGAAAATTTTCAGTTGTGTCCAGACTCAACTTGGCTGGTAGAGAAATCGTTCATGAAATTAATTAAGATATTCACGCAAAATCTATAGCAGTCAGGTGTGTAGAAAATCGTGTGTCTCTTCTGTTACAAGTTAAGCGTGTGGAGGTACAAGAGGAGGGAATGTGTCTAGTTTCTTCATAGTATCATAAGAACATAAGAACATAAGAAAAGAGGAACACTGCAGCAAGCCTGTTGGCCCATACTAGGCAGGTCCTTTACAATTCATCCCACTAACAAACATTTGTAGATGAATGGTTCAGAGAACCGACATGTTGATAAATTAGACACATGTGCAACTCTTGGGTATCTTTATTGAGGAAACGTTTCGCCACACAGTGGCTTCATCAGTCCATACAAAGGAGAATCTTGAAGAACAGGAGGAGAATGAGGTAATCAGTCCCTCAACCTTGACTCAAGGTTGAGGGACTGATTACCTCATTCTCCTCCTGTTCTTCAAGATTCTCCTTTGTATGGACTGATGAAGCCACTGTGTGGCGAAACGTTTCCTCA
Source organism: Cherax quadricarinatus (assembly GCF_038502225.1). Taxonomy (NCBI): domain Eukaryota; kingdom Metazoa; phylum Arthropoda; class Malacostraca; order Decapoda; family Parastacidae; genus Cherax; species Cherax quadricarinatus. Next base: position 11,276,605 of record NC_091348.1, read on the forward strand.
ATAAAGATACCCAAGAGTTGCACATGTGTCTAATTTATCAACAAACATTTGACCAACCCAATTTTCAATGCCACCCAAGAAACAAGCTCCGATGTGCAAGTCCCTCTCAAATCCAACCCCTCCCACTCATGTACTTATCCAACCTAAATTTGAAACTACCCAAAGTCCTAGCCTCAATAACCCAACTAGGTAGACTGTTCCACTCATCAACTACCCTATTTCCAAACCAATACTTTCCTATGTCCTTTCTAAATCTAAACTTATCTAATTTAAATCCATTACTGCGGGTTCTCTCTTGGAGAGATATCCTCAAGACCTTGTTAATATCCCCTTTATTAATACCTATCTTCCACTTATACACTTCGATCAGGTCTCCCCTCATTCTTCGTCTAACAAGTGAATGTAACTTAAGAGTCTTCAATCTTTCTTCATAAGGAAGATTTCTAATGCTATGTATTAATTTAGTCATCCTACGCTGAATGTTTTCTAACGAATTTATGTCCATTCTGTAATATGGAGACCAGAATTGAGCTGCATAATCTAGGTGAGGCCTTACTAATGATGTATAAAGCTGCAGTATGACCTCTGGACTTCTGTTGCTTACACTTCTTGATATAAATCCCAGTAATCTATTTGCCTTATTACGTACGCTTAGGCATTGCTGTCTTGGTTTAAGGTTGCTGCTTACCATAACCCCCAAGTCCTTTTCGCAATCTGTATGGCTAAGTTCTACATTATTTAACTTATAAGTGCTAGGGTTATGGACACTCCCGAGCTTCAGAACCTTGCATTTATCTACACTGAACTGCATCTGCCACTTTTCTGACCAAGAGTAGAGTTTGTCTAAATCCTCCTGAAGTTCCCTAACATCTACGTTTGAATCAATTATCCTACCTATCTTCGTGTCATCGGCGAATTTGCTCATATCACTAGTAATTCCTTCATCAAGATCATTGATATATATTATAAACAACAACGGGCCCAAGACTGATCCCTGTGGAACGCCACTTGTTACTGATCCCCACTCGGATTTAACCCCATTTATGGACACTCTCTGCTTCCTGTCTGTGAGCCATGATTCGATCCACGAGAGCACCCTTCCCCCAATGCCATGAGCTGCTACTTTCTTCAACAGTCTTTGGTGCGGAACTCTATCAAATGCCTTACTAAAATCTAAGTAAATAATATCAAATTCTTTATCGTGGTCAACAGCCTCAAAAGCTTTACTGAAGAAAGTTAATAAATTAGTTAGACAAGACCGGCCTCTTGTGAATCCATGCTGAGTATCATTAATCAAGCTATGCTTATCGAGATGGCTTCTTATAATCTCAGCTATAATTGACTCTAGTAATTTGCCTACAATTGAGGTCAGGCTTATTGGGCGGTAATTTGACGGTAACGACTTGTCCCCTGTTTTAAAAATAGGAATTACATTAGCCATCTTCCACATATCAGACACTACACCTGTTTGAAGAGATAAATTAAAAATATTAGTTAATGGTTCACAGACTTCCATTTTGCATTCCTTAAGAACCCTTGAAAAAACCTCATCAGGACCCGGTGACTTATTTTGCTTCAGTCGGTCTATCTGCTTCACAACCATTTCACTAGTGACTGTGATGTTACATAATTTATCTTCTTCTGATCCACTATAAAAATTAATTACCGGAATATTATTAGTGTCTTCCTGTGTAAAACCGAGAGAAAATAATTATTTAAAATCGAGCACATTTCATTCTCTTTGTCAGTAAGATGCCCATAGTTATTTTTAAGGGGACCTATCTTATCTCTGACTTTTGTTCTATATACCTGGAAAAAACTTTTTGGGTTAGTTTTAGAATCCCTAGCAACTTTAATTTCATAGTCCCTTTTAGCTTTTCTTATCCCCTTTTTAATGTCCCTCTTAATGTCAATATACTGATTCATAAGATGACCCTCGCCTCTTTTGATACGCCTATAAATTCCTTTCTTATGCCCTAGTAGATATTTCAGCCTATTATTCATCCATTTTGGGTCATTTCTATTTGATCTAATTTCCTTATAAGGGATAAACGTTCTTTGAGCAGCATGTATTGTGTTCAGAAAACTGTCATATTGATAGCTCTCTTCGTTACCCCAGTCAACAGATGATAAGTGTTCTCTAAGCCCATCGTAATCTGCTAAGCGAAAATCTGGGACTGTTACTGAGTTATCCCTACTATCATACTTCCATTCAATTCTAAATGTAATTGATTTGTGGTCGCTAGCACCCAGTTCCTCTGAAACTTCTAAATTATTAACAAGGGATTCATTGTTTGCCAGAACTAAGTCAAGCAGGTTATTTCCCCTTGTAGGTTCTGTCACAAACTGCTTCAAAAAACAATCCTGAACTACTTCTAAGAAATCGTATGATTCTAAATTCCCAGTCAAGAAATTCCAATCAATATGACTAAAGTTAAAGTCTCCTAGAATTACTACATTATCGTGCCTTGTGGCCCTAACAATTTCCTCCCATAGTAGTCTCCCTGGTCCCTATCTAAATTTGGGGGACGGTATATCACACCTAAAATTAATTTTTCATGCCCCTCTGAAAATTCTATCCAAACAGACTCTGTATGTGTTACTTCAGACTTAATACCCGTTTTTATGCAACAGTTCAAGCGATCTCGGACATACAATGCCACCCCACCCCCCTTCCCGATACTTCTATCTACTTGGAACAATTTAAAACCCTGAATGTGACATTCTGCAGGCATGTCCCGACTTTTTGAATTAAACCACGTCTCAGTAATGGCAAATACATCTATGTTACCTGCACTAGCAACTAGTCTCAACTCGTCCATCTTATTCCTAGCACTGCGACTATTTGTGTAATAAATTTTTAATGACCCTCCTCTCTCTTTACCCTTCCTGCTCCTTTCTGTTATTCCACTAAACCTATTACTGTCCTTGTCAATTAGTGCCACTGGCTTTCCAATATCCACCTCATTTTGCCTATTACTAGTTCTCCTAGTACTCATGTTACTACCCTGCGACTTCACAGTTTTCCCGCCAAAACCCATACCACTAACTATTCCTAGTTTAAAGACCTAACAGCTCCCTCCACTGCGTTGGCCAGTGCTCCCACCCCACACCTAGATAAGTGAACCCCATCCCTGGCATACATGTCATTTCTGCCATAGAAGAGGTCCCAGTTGTCAATGAATGTTACCGCATTTTCCTTACAGTATTTGTCCAGCCAGCAATTGACACCAATTGCTCTGGACAACCATTCATTTCCAACTCCTCTCCTTGGCAAAATGCCACATATGACAGGTTTCCCACCCTTCTTCCTAATTATCTCTATTGCTGACCTATACCTGCTAATCAGGTCCTCACTCCTACGTCTGCCAACATCGTTGCCTCCAGCACTGAGACAGATAATAGGATTGCTCCCATTACCTCTCATGATGTCATCCAGACGGCTAACAATATCCTTCATCCCAGCCCCAGGAAAACACACTCTCTGCCTCCTACTCCTATCCTTCAAACAGAATGCCCTATCCATGTACCTAATCTGGCTATCCCCAACAACAACAATGTTTTTACCTTCCTTGGCGTCGTCCGTAGTGATGCTCCGAGTAGTCGACTCACATTCGCCAGGTAGCATTACACCACTTGTAGAATTCGTCATGACGTTCTCGATGGTCTTCGTTGGGGTTTCTAGGGATGTCTCACTCACGTCTGCCAATGCTTCCTTGGTGCTCGTTGTGGCATTCCCAGTAGAACACTCACATTCGTCAGGTAGCACCGAGAATGAGTTGGAAGTTTCCACGGCAGTCTTCTGGTTTCTCGTTGTTTCTGCCTCTCCAACCGTTTTCTTAATCTTCAGCTTGGTTCCATGTTGCCCGGCCACTGACCAAGCTCCCCTCTTAACCTGGGGACTCACAACAGGAGGATTACTACGAATCCTCTTGTTCTCCTCCGTTAATCGCCGTATCTCCAGTTTAGCAACTCTGAGCTCTTCTCTCAGCTGCTGGTAAAGCTGCTCAAGAGAGGGCATCCTGGTTCAGATTCACAGAGAGCACACAAACAGGTCTTCACAGAGCTAAGTACACGTCACCACTCCTCCAGGACAGATAGTTGACTTATTAAATAATAACTAGAGTAAGTATATTCATAAGTTATGATTATACTAAAGTCAGATGAAGTTGATTATAATGGATGTGAGATTTAAGATATTCCAAATATAAAGAAAATTAATTGTCTAACCGTCAGTACCAAGGGAAGGTTGGCAGCAGTGGGTCTGCCCAGGAGGTTCAGAGACTGTTGGAAAAAAGATGGTTAGAATCTCACCCAGGCGAGTATGAGACCATCTCGTGGGATAAATACGTGAGCTGTAAACTCCCTGGTTTCTTAACTGCAGGATATCAGTGCGAGACATGTTAAGAACATAAAATAGAAGGGGCACAGCGCAGGCCTACTGCAAGTACTATAATTGTTAAATATTTTAAGCACGTTATTTACATCTCTTTTATTTATTTCTGTTTTCCAGTTGTAAACTTCAAGCGGTGGTCAATAGTTGTACGTTATCCTAGAGAGTGCTAATTCAGCGCCCTCAGTCTGTCCTCGCAGAAAAGATTTCTGATACATGGGATCAACTTTGTTATCTTTCTCTGTCAGAATTATGTAATTTTCGATTCTTTTTGATAATTGTGAAAACTAAAACTTGGTGAGACTACAGTGTCAGCGGAGATTAAATCAGTGAGGCGGCTGTACTGAGTCAGTGTAGGATCAGTGAGGCGGCTGTACTGAGTCAGTGTAGGATCAGTGACGCGGCTGTACTGAGTCAGTGTAGGATCAGTGACGCGGCTGTACTGAGTCAGTGTAGGATCTGTGACGCGGCTGTACTGAGTCAGTGTAGGATCAGTGACGCGGCTGTACTGAGTCAGTGTAGGATCAGTGAGGTGGCTGTACTGAGTCAGTGTAGGATCAGTGAGGCGGCTGTACTGAGTCAGTGTAGGATCAGTGACGCGGCTGTACTGAGTCAGTGTAGGATCAGTGAGGCGGCTGTACCGAGTCAGTGTAGGATCAGTGACGCGGCTGTACCGAGTCAGTGTAGGATCAGTGACGCGGCTGTACCGAGTCAGTGTAGGATCAGTGACGCGGCTGTACCGAGTCAGTGTAGGATCAGTGACGCGGCTGTACTGAGTCAGTGTAGGATCAGTGACGCGGCTGTACTGAGTCAGTGTAGGATCAGTGACGCGGTTGTACTGAGTCAGTGTAGGATCAGTGACGCGGCTGTACTGAGTCAGTGTAGGATCAGTGAGGCGGCTGTACTGAGTCAGTGTAGGATCAGTGACGCGGCTGTACTGAGTCAGTGAAGGATTCTGTCAGCAGCTCACTCACTTTTCTCAGTAACGTCCCGTCTACATTAAGGTACATCAACGTAAGTTTTATGATAATTATCTGATAGTGGATCAGGAACTGTGAAATTTTCAGGTTCGCATCAGGTGACTTGCACATCAGAGAACTACATGTGACTCGTTATCAACAAGAGTGACCCACACGTAAAGTAAATGTTAACCATGACAGTGATTAATATTTACTTTACGCCTGTGAATGTTAACTCTACAGAATCAAGACAAGATGCACAAGAAATCTAATGGCCAGGAATACATACAAATTTTATTATCCTCTGAATTTTATAGTCAAAGATTCGCTTATAATCTTACGTCATCAATGAAAGCTAATATTTAAAGATTCCCACAAAATGTAATGTCAGAGACTCTAGTAGTGACTGATAGGCTCGTCGACTCAGCACAAGACATTAGCACAGTCACAGAGACTGTACCACAACCATCTCTGCAGCTGTCAACAGATTCAGTTTGTTTGTTGCGGCCAAACACACTCCATCATGAATATACTGACACACTAACCAAACAAACATTATCTTCCTCTTCTTGCTCTCGTTGTCCTGCTTCCTCCTCCTCCTCTTCATCCTCCTCCTTCACCTCCTCCTCCTCCTCCTCTCCTCCTCCTCCTCCTTCACCTCCTCCTCCTCCTCCTCTCCTCCTCCTCCTCCTCCTTCACCTCCTCCTCCTCCCCTTCCTCCTCCTCCTCCTCTTCCTCCTCCTTCTCCTCTTCCTCCTCCTCCTCCTTCACCTCCTCTTCCTCCTCCTCCTCTTCCTCTTCCTCCTCCTTCACCTCCTCCTCCTCCTCTAACTCTTCCTTCACCTCCTCCTCCTCCTCCTTCACCTCCTCCTCCTCTCCTCCTCCTCCTCCTTCGCCTTCTCCTCCTTCACCTCCTCCTCCTCCTTCACCTCTTCCTCCTCCTCTTCCTCCCCCTCCTCCTCCTCTTCTTCCTTCTTCTCTTTCACCTCCTCCTCCTTCACCTCCTCTTCCTCCACCTTCTCCTCCTCCAACTCCTCCTCCTCCTTCACCTCCTCCTCCTCCTCCTCTTTCACCTCCTACTCCTTCACCTCCTCCTCCTCCTCCTCCTTCACCTCCTCCTCCTAATCTTCTCCTCCTCCTCCTCCTTCACCTCCTCCTCCTTCACCTCCTCCTCCTTCTCCTCCCTCATCCTCCTCTTCCTCCTCATCATTCACCTCCTCTTCCTCCTCTTCCTCCTCTTCCTCCTCCTCTTCCTCCTTCTCCTCCACCTCCTCTTCCTCCTCCTCCTCCTTCACCTTCTCTTCCTCCTCCTTCACCTCCTCTTCCTCCTCCTCCTCCTCTTCCTCCTCCTCCTTCACCTCCTCCTCCTCCTACACCTCCTCCTTCACCTCCTCCTCCTCCTACACCTCCTCCTTCACCTCCTACACCTCCTCCTTCACCTCCTTTTCCTCCTCCTTCACCTCCTCTTCCTCCTCCTCCTTCACCTCCTCCTCCTCCTTCACCTCCTCCTCCTCCTACACCTCCTCCTCCTCCTCCTTCACCTCCTCCTCCTCCTCTTCCTCCTCATCATTCACCTCATCTTCCTCCTCCTCCTCCTCCTCCTCCTCCTCTTCCTCCTCCTCTTCCTCCTCCTCCTCCTCTTCCTCCTCCTCTTCCTCCTCCTCTTCCTCCTCCTCCTTCACCTCCTCCTCCTCCTTCACCTCCTCCTCCTCCTCCTACACCTCCTCCTCCTCCTCCTTCACCTCCTCCTCCTCCTCTTCCTCCTCATCATTCACCTCATCTTCCTCCTCCTCCTCCTCTTCCTCCTCCTCTTCCTCCTCCTCCTTCACCTCCTCCTCCTCCTTCACCTCCTCCTCCTCCTACACCTCCTCCTCCTCCTCCTTCACCTCCTCCTCCTCCTCTTCCTCCTCATCATTCACCTCATCTTCCTCCTCCTCCTCCTCCTCCTCCTCATCTTCCTCCTCCTCTTCCTCCTCCTCCTCCTCTTCCTCCTCCTCTTCCTCCTCCTCCTCCTCTTCCTCCTCATCTTCCTCCTCCTCCTCCTCCTCCTCCTCATCTTCCTCCTCCTCTTCCTCCTCCTCCTCATCTTCCTCCTCCTCTTCCTCCTCCTCCTCCTCTTCCTCCTCCTCCTCCTCTTCCTCCTCTTCTTCCTCCTCCTCCTCCTCTTCCTCCTCCTCTTCCTCCTCCTCCTTCACCTCCTCCTCCTCCTTCACCTCCTCCTCCTCCTACACCTCCTCCTCCTCCTCCTTCACCTCCTCCTCCTCCTCTTCCTCCTCATCATTCACCTCATCTTCCTCCTCCTCCTCCTCCTCCTCCTCTTCCTCCTCCTCTTCCTCCTCCTCCTCCTCTTCCTCCTCCTCTTCCTCCTCCTCCTTCACCTCCTCCTCCTCCTTCACCTCCTCCTCCTCCTACACCTCCTCCTCCTCCTCCTTCACCTCCTCCTCCTCCTCTTCCTCCTCATCATTCACCTCATCTTCCTCCTCCTCCTCCTCATCTTCCTCCTCCTCTTCCTCCTCCTCCTCCTCTTCCTCCTCCTCTTCCTCCTCCTCCTCCTCTTCCTCCTCCTCTTCCTCCTCCTCCTCCTCTTCCTCCTCCTCCTCCTCTTCCTCCTCCTCTTCCTCCTCCTCCTCCTCTTCCTCCTCCTCTTCCTCCTCCTCCTTCACCTCCTCCTCCTCCTTCACCTCCTCCTCCTCCTACACCTCCTCCTCCTCCTCCTTCACCTCCTCCTCCTCCTCTTCCTCCTCATCATTCACCTCATCTTCCTCCTCCTCCTCTTCCTCCTCCTCCTCTTCCTCCTCCTCTTCCTCCTCCTCCTCCTCTTCCTCCTCCTCCTCCTGCTCCTATTTCTAGCAAAATTAAATTTTAATTTACAAATATTTTTGTTTTAAAACTGAACTCGGGAAAATTAATCTAAAGGTGGAAATTTTTTTTTCCTCTTTTTAACAGAATTTTTTTGACATTGTTTAATACACATTTTCCCAGCAATGTCAACTTTCTTTCTCTCACTATAACTTTCTTTCTCTCACTATACCTTTCTTTCTCTCACTATACCTTTCTTTCTCTCACTATACCTTTCTTTCTCTCACTATAGCTTTCTTTCTCTCACTATACCTTTCTTTCTCTCACTATAGCTTTCTTTCTCTCACTATAGCTTTGTTTCTCTCACTATACCTTTCTTTCTCTCACTATAGCTTTCTTTCTCTCACTATAACTTTCTTTCTCTCACTATACCTTTCTTTCTCTCACTATACCTTTCTTTCTCTCACTATAGCTTTCTTTCTCTCACTATACCTTTCTTTCTCTCACTATACCTTTCTTTCTCTCACTATAGCTTTCTTTCTCTCACTATACCTTTCTTTCTCTCACTATAGCTTTCTTTCTCTAACTATAGCTTTGTTTCTCTCACTATACCTTTCTTTCTCTCACTATAGCTTTCTTTCTCTCACTATAGCTTTCTTTCTCTCACTATACCTTTCTTTCTCTCACTATACCTTTCTTTCTCTCACTATAGCTTTCTTTCTCTCACTATAGCTTTGTTTCTCTCACTATAGCTTTCTTTCTCTCACTATACCTTTCTTTCTCTCACTATAGCTTTCTTTCTCTCACTATAGCTTTGTTTCTCTCACTATACCTTTCTTTCTCTCACTATAGCTTTCTTTCTCTCACTATAACTTTCTTTCTCTCACTATACCTTTCTTTCTCTCACTATACCTTTCTTTCTCTCACTATAGCTTTCTTTCTCTCACTATACCTTTCTTTCTCTCACTATACCTTTCTTTCTCTCACTATAGCTTTCTTTCTCTCACTATACCTTTCTTTCTCTCACTATAGCTTTCTTTCTCTCACTTTAGCTTTGTTTCTCTCACTATACCTTTCTTTCTCTCACTATAGCTTTCTTTCTCTCACTATAGCTTTCTTTCTCTCACTATACCTTTCTTTCTCTCACTATAGCTTTCTTTCTCTCACTATAGCTTTGTTTCTCTCACTATACCTTTCTTTCTCTCACTATAGCTTTCTTTCTCTCACTATAACTTTCTTTCTCTCACTATACCTTTCTTTCTCTCACTATAGCTTTCTTTCTCTCACTATAGCTGTTTCTCTCACCTATAACCTTTCTTTCTCCCCACCTATAACCTTTCTTTCTCTCACTATATTCCTTTCTTTCTCTCACTATAGCCTTTCTTTCTCTCACTACAGCCTTTCTTTCTCCTCACTATAGCCTTTCTTTCCTCTCCGCTTGTAAACAACAATTATAGCTCTTGCGGCCGCAACATATGCTTTTGCCTGCGACCCCAACCAATATCACCATTGACAACATCCTCACTGTGCGGCAACCAATATCGCCGTTGGGCGCGAACATCTCCCACTGTAACGGCGCAATAATCGCTTGGCAAACAAACCATGTCGCTGTAGGCGCCGACAATATCACCTGTTGCGGCGCAACTATAGCTTCGCTTTTGCGAAACAATATCGCACCAATTGACAACATGTCGCTGTTAAGCAATTAATATCCCGCTCTGCCGCAACTTAATATATGAGCCTTATGTCACTCTGCGAACCAATAATATCGCTCTGCACAACATATCGCGAAGACTATACCTTTCTTTCTCTCACTATACCTTTCTTTCTCTCACTATAGCTTTGTTTCTCTCACTATACCTTTCTTTCTCTCACTATAGCTTTCTTTCTCTCACTATAACTTTCTTTCTCTCACTATACCTTTCTTTCTCTCACTATACCTTTCTTTCTCTCACTATAGCTTTCTTTCTCTCACTATACCTTTCTTTCTCTCACTATACCTTTCTTTCTCTCACTATAGCTTTCTTTCTCTCACTATACCTTTCTTTCTCTCACTATAGCTTTCTTTCTCTCACTTTAGCTTTGTTTCTCTCACTATACCTTTCTTTCTCTCACTATAGCTTTCTTTCTCTCACTATACCTTTCTTTCTCTCACTATACCTTTCTTTCTCTCACTATAGCTTTCTTTCTCTCACTATACCTTTCTTTCTCTCACTATAGCTTTCTTTCTCTCACTTTAGCTTTGTTTCTCTCACTATACCTTTCTTTCTCTCACTATAGCTTTCTTTCTCTCACTATACCTTTCTTTCTCTCACTATACCTTTCTTTCTCTCACTATAGCTTTCTTTCTCTCACTATACCTTTCTTTCTCTCACTATAGCTTTCTTTCTCTCACTATAGCTTTCTTTCTCTCACTATACCTTTCTTTCTCTCACTATAGCTTTCTTTCTCTCACTTTAGCTTTGTTTCTCTCACTATACCTTTCTTTCTCTCACTATAGCTTTCTTTCTCTCACTATAGCTTTCTTTCTCTCACTATACCTTTCTTTCTCTCACTATAGCTTTCTTTCTCTCACTATAGCTTTCTTTCTCTCACTATACCTTTCTTTCTCTCACTATACCTTTCTTTCTCTCACTATAGCTTTCTTTCTCTCACTATACCTTTCTTTCTCTCACTATAGCTTTCTTTCTCTCACTATACCTTTCTTTCTCTCACTATAGCTTTCTTTCTCTCACTATACCTTTCTTTCTCTCACTATAGCTTTCTTTCTCTCACTATAGCTTTGTTTCTCTCACTATACCTTTCTTTCTCTCACTATAGCTTTCTTTCTCTCACTATACCTTTCTTTCTCTCACTATAGCTTTCTTTCTCTCACTATACCTTTCTTTCTCTCACTATAGCTTTCTTTCTCTCACTATACCTTTCTTTCTCTCACTATACCTTTCTTTCTCTCACTATAGCTTTCTTTCTCTCACTATACCTTTCTTTCTCTCACTATAGCTTTCTTTCTCTCACTATACCTTTCTTTCTCTCACTATACATTTCTTTCTCTCACTATACCTTTCTTTCTCTCACTATACCTTTCTTTCTCTCACTATACCTTTGTTTCTCTCACTATACCTTTCTTTCTCTCACTATAGCTTTCTTTCTCTCACTATACCTTTCTTTCTCTCACTATAGCTTTGTTTCTCTCACTATACCTTTCTTTCTCTCACTATAGCTTTCTTTCTCTCACTATACCTTTCTTTCTCTCACTATAGCTTTGTTTCTCTCACTATACCTTTCTTTCTCTCACTATACCTTTCTTTCTCTCACTATACCTTTCTTTCTCTCACTATACCTTTGTTTCTCTCACTATACCTTTGTTTCTCTCACTATACCTTTCTTTCTCTCACTATACCTTTCTTTCTCTCACTATAGCTTTCTTTCTCTCACTATACCTTTCTTTCTCTCACTATACCTTTCTTTCTCTCACTATACCTTTCTTTCTCTCACTATACCTTTCTTTCTCTCACTATACCTTTCTTTCTCTCACTATACCTTTCTTTCTCTCACTATACCTTTCTTTCTCTCACTATACCTTTCTTTCTCTCACTATACATTTCTTTCTCTCACTATAGCTTTGTTTCTCTCACTATACCTTTCTTTCTCTCACTATAGCTTTCTTTCTCTCACTATAGCTTTGTTTCTCTCACTATACCTTTCTTTCTCTCACTATAGCTTTGTTTCTCTCACTATACCTTTCTTTCTCTCACTATAGCTTTCTTTCTCTCACTATAGCTTTCTTTCTCTCACGATAGCTTTCTTTCTCTCACTATAGCTTTCTTTCTCTCACGATAGCTTTCTTTCTCTCACTATAGCTTTGTTTCTCTCACTATACCTTTCTTTCTCTCACTATACCTTTCTTTCTCTCACTATAGCTTTCTTTCTCTCACTATAGCTTTCTTTCTCTCACTATAGCTTTCTTTCTCTCACGATAGCTTTCTTTCTCTCACTATACCTTTCTTTCTCTCTCACTATAGCTTTGTTTCTCTCACTATAGCTTTCTTTCTCTCACTATAGCTTTCTTTCTCTCACTATAGCTTTCTTTCTCTCACTATAGCTTTCTTTCTCTCACTACAGCTTTCTTTCTCTTACTATAGCTTTTTCTCACTACAGCTTTCTTTCTCTCACTACAGCTTTCTTTCTCTCACTACAGCTTTCTTTCTCTCACTATACCTTTCTTTCTCTCACTACAGCTTTCTTTCTTTCATTATAGCTTTGTTTCTCTCACTATACCTTTCTTTCTCTCACTATAGCTTTCTTTCTTTCATTATAGCTTTCTTTCTCTCACTATAGCTTTCTTTCTCTCAGTATAGCTTTCTTTCTCTCACTATAGCTTTCTTTCTCTCACTATACATTTCTTTCTCTAACTACAGCTTTCTTTCTCTCACTATAGCTTTCTTTCTCTCACTATAGCTTTCTTTCTCTCACTATAGCTTTCTTTCTTTCATTATAGCTTTCTTTCTCTCACTACAGCTTTCTTTCTCTCACTACAGCTTTCTTTCTCTCACTACAGCTTTCTTTCTCTCACTATAGCTTTCTTTCTCTCACTATAGCTTTCTTTCTCTCACTATAGCTTTCTTTCTCTCACTATAGCTTTCTTTCTTTCATTATAGCTTTCTTTCTCTCACTACAGCTTCTCTTTCTCTCACTACAGCTTTCTTTCTCTCACTAAAGCTTTCTTTCTCTCACTACAGTTTTCTTTCGCTCAATATAGCTTTCTTTCTCTCACTACAGCTTTCTTTCACTCACCATAGCTTTCTTTCTCTCATAACAGCTTTTTTTCGCTCACTATAGCATTCTTTCTCTCACTACAGCTTTCTTTCTCTCACTATAGCTTTCTTTCTCTCACTATAGCTTTCTTTCTCTCACTACAGCTTTCTTTCTCTCACTACAGCTTTCTTTCTCTCACTACAGTTTTCGTTCTCTCACTATATCTTTCTTTCTTTCACTACAGCTTTCTTTCTCTCACTACAGCTATCTTTCTCTCACTATAGCTTTCTTTCTCTCATTACAGCTTTCTTTCTCTCACTACAGTTTTCTTTCTCTCACTATACCTTTCTTTCTTTCACTACAGCTTTCTTTCTCTCACTACAGCTTTCTTTCTCTCACTATAGCTTTCTTTCTCTCACTATAGCTTTCTTTCTCTCACTATAGCTTTCTTTCTCTCACTACAGCTTTCTTTCTCTCAATACAACTTTCTTTCTCTCACTACAGTTGTCATTCTCTGGCTATACCTTTCTTTTTCTCACTATAACTTTCTTTCTCTCACTACAGCTTTCTTTCTCTCACTATAACTTTCTTTCTTTCACTACAGCTTTCTTTCTCTCACTATAGCTTTCTTTCTCTCACTATAGTTTTCTTTCTCTCACTACAGCTTTCTTTCTTTGACTACAGCTTTCTTTCTCACATAGCTTTCTTTTTCTCAATAGAGCTTTCTTTCTTTCACTACAGCTTTCTTTCTCTCATTAGAGCTTTCTTTCACTACAGCTTTGTTTTTCTCACTACAGCTTTCTTTATCTCACTACAGCTTTCTTTCTCTCATTATAGCTTTCTTTCACTACAGCTTTCTTTTTCTCACTACAGCTTTCTTTCTCTCACTACAGCTTTCTTTCTCTCACTACAGCTTTCTTTCTCTCTTTATAGCTTTCTTTCACTACAGCTTTCTTTCTCTCACTACAGCTTTCTTTCACTACAGCTTTCTTTCTCTCACTACACCTTTCTTTCTCTCACTACAGCTTTCTTTCTCTTACTATAGCTTTTTCTCACTACAGCTTTCTTTCTCTCACTACATCTTTCTTTCTCTCACTACACCTTTCTTTCACTGGAGCTTTCTTTCTCCCACTATAGCTTTCTCTCACTACAGCTTCTTTCTCTCACTACAGCTTTCTTTCTCTCACTACAGCTTTCTTTCTATCTTTATAGCTTTCTTTCACTACAACTTTCTTTCTCTCACTAGAGCTTTCTTTCTCTCATTATAGCTTTCTTTCTCTCACTGCAGCTTTCTTTCTCTCACTACATTTTTATTTCTCTCACTACAGTTTTCTTTCTCTCACTGTAGCTTTCTTACTCTCACTGGAGCTTTCTTTCTCTCTCAATAGCTTTCTTTCTGTCATTATAGCTTTCTTTCACTACAACATTATTTCTCTCACTACAGCTCTCTTTCTCTCACTACAGCTTTCGTTCTTTCACTACAGCTTTGTTTTTCTCACTACAGCTTTCTTTCTCTCACTACAGCTTTCTTTCTCTCATTATAGCTTTCTTTCACTACAGCTTTCTTTTTCTCACTACAGCTTTCTTTCTCTCACTACAGCTTTCTTTCTCTCACTACAGCTTTCTTTCTCTCTTTATAGCTTTCTTTCACTACAGCTTTCTTTCTCTCACTACAGCTTTCTTTCACTAAAGCTTTCTTTCTCTCACTACACCTTTCTTTCTCTCACTACAGCTTTCTTTCTCTTACTATAGCTTTCTCTCACTACAGCTTTCTTTCTCTCACTACATCTTTCTTTCTCTCACTACACCTTTCTTTCACTGCAGCTTTCTTTCTCCCACTATAGCTTTCTCTCACTACAGCTTCTTTCTCTCACTACAGCTTTCTTTCTCTCACTACAGCTTTCTTTCTATCTTTATAGCTTTGTTTCACTACAACTTTCTTTCTCTCACTACAGCTTTCTTTCTCTCATTATAGCTTTCTTTCTCTCACTACATTTTTATTTCTCTCACTACAGTTTTCTTTCTCTCACTGTAGCTTTCTTACTCTCACTGGAGCTTTGTTTCTCTCTCAATAGCTTTCTTTCTGTCATTATAGCTTTCTTTCACTACAGCATTATTTCTCTCACTACAGCTCTCTTTCTCTCACTACAGCTTTCTTTCTCTCACTGCAGCTTTTTTCTCTCACTACAGCTTTCTTTCTCTCACTATAGCTTTTTCCTCTCACTACAGCTTTCTTTCTGTCATTATAGCTTTCTTTCACTACAGCATTATTTCTCTCACTACAGCTTTCTTTCTCTCATTATAGCTTTCTTTCTCTCACTACAGCTTTCTTTCTCTCACTACATTTTTATTTCTCTCACTACAGTTTTCTTTCTCTCGCTGTAGCTTTCTTACTCTCACTGGAGCTTTGTTTCTCTCTCAATAGCTTTCTTTCTGTCATTATAGCTTTCTTTCACTACAGCATTATTTCTCTCACTACAGCTCTCTTTCTCTCTCTACAGCTTTCTTTCTCTCACTATAGCTTTCTTTCTCTCACTGCAGCTTTCTTTCTCTCATTATAGCTTTCTCTCACTGCAGCTTTCTTTCTCTCACTACAGCTTTCTTTCTCTCACTACAGCTTTCTTTCTCTCACAACAGCTTTCTTTCTCTCACTACAGCTTTTTTTCTCTCACTACAGCTTTCTTTCTCTCACAACAGCTTTCTTTCTCTCACAAAAGCTTTCTTTCTCTCACAAGAGCTTTCTTTCTCACACAACAGCCTTCTTTCTTTCACAAGAGCTTTCTTTCTCTCACAACAGCTTTCTTTCTCTCACAAGAGCTTTCGTTCTCTTATTATAGCTTTCTTTCTCTCATTATTGCTTTCTTTATCTCATTATAGATTTCTTTCTCTCATTATAGCTTTCTTTCTCTCATTATAGATTTCTTTCTCTCATTATAGCTTTCTTTCTACTCTCTCATAAAATTTATTGGTCTTGTTACCTTTCTCTTTTTTACAATTTTATTTCTCTCGGTTTTTCTTTATTTCCCTCACTTCCTTCCTATTTCCTCTCACTTCCTTTCTATATCCCCTCACTTCGTTCCTATTTCCGTCACTTCCTTCCTATTTCCCCTCACTTCTTTCCTATTTCTCTCACATCCTTCCTATTTCCCTCACTTCCTTCCCATTCCCCTCACTTCCTTCCTATTTCCCTCACTTCCTTCCTATTTCCCTCACTTCCTTCGTATTTCCCTCACTTCCTTCCTATTTCCCTCACTTCCTTCCTATTTCTCTCACTTCCTTCCTATTTCCCTCCTTTCCTTCCTATTTCTCTCACTGCCTTCCTATTTCCCTCACTTCCTTCCCATTTCCCTCACTTCCTTCCTATTTCCCTCACTTCCTTCCTATTTCCCTCACTTCCTTCGTATTTCCCTCACTTCCTTCCTATTTCACTCACTTCCTTCCTATTTCCCTCACTTCCTTCGTATTTCCCTCACTTCCTTCCTATTTCACTCACTTCCTTCCTATTTCCCTCATTTCCTTCGTATTTCCCTCACTTCCTTCGTATTTCCCTCACTTCCTTCCTACTTCCCTCACTTCCTTCCTATTTCCCTCCCTTCCTTCCTATTTCTCTCACTGCCTTCCTATTTCCCTCACTTCCTTCCCATTTCCCTCAATTCCTTCCTATTTCCCTCACTTCCTTCCTATTTCCCTCATTTCCTTCGTCTTTCCCTCACTTCTTTCCTTTTTCACACACTTCCTTCCTATTTCCCTCACTTCCTACCTATTTCCCTCACTTCCTTCCTATTTCCCTCACTTCCTTCCTCTTTCCCTCACTTTCCTTCCTATTTCCCTCACTTCCTTCCTATTTCCCTCACTTCCTTCCTATTTCCCTCACTTCCTTCGTATTTCCCTCACTTCCTTCCTATTTCCCTCACTTCCCTCCTATTTCCCTCACTTCCTATTTCCCTCACTTCCTTCCTATTTCCCTCACTTCCTTCCTATTTCCCTCACTTCCTTCCTATTTCCCTCACTTCCTTCGTATTTCCCTCACTTCCTTCCTATTTCCCTGACTTCCCTCCTATTTCCCTCACTTCCTATTTCCCTCACTTCCCTCCTATTTCCCTCACTTCCTTCCTATGTCCCTCAGTTCCTTCCTATTTCCCCCACTCCCTTCCTATTCCCCTCACTTCCTTCCTATTTCACTCACTTTCTTCGTATTTCCCTCACTTCCTTCGTATTTACCTCACTTCCTTCCTATTTTACTCCCTTCCTTCCTATTTCCCTCTCTTCCTTCGTATTTCCCTCACTTCCCTCCTATTTCCCTCACTTCCTTCCTATGTCCCTCAGTTCCTTCCTATTTCCCTCACTCCCTTCCTATTCCCCTCACTTCCTTCCTATTTCACTCACTTCCTTCGTATTTCCCTCACTTCCTTCGTATTTACCTCACTTCCTTCGTATTTCCCTCACTTCCTTCCTATTTCCCTCACTTCCTTCCTATTTCACTCCCTTGCTATTTCCCTCACTTCCTTCCTATTTCCCTCACTTCCTTCCTATTTCACTCCCTTCCTATTCCCCTCACTTCCTTCCTATTTCCCTCACTTCCTTCCTATTTCACTCACTTCCTTCCTATTCCCCTCACTTCCTTCCTATTTCCCTCACTTCCTTCCTATTTCACTCACTTCCTTCCTATTCCCCTCACTTCCTTCATATTCCCCTCACTTCCTTCCTATTCCCCTCACTTCCGTCCTATTTCCCTCACTTCCTTCCCATTTCACTCACTTCCTTCCTATTCCTGTCACTTCCTTCCTATTCCCCTCACTTCCTTCCTATTCCCTTCACTTCCTTCTTATTTCCCTCACTTCCTTCCTATTCCCCTCATTTCCTTCCTATTTCCCTCACTTCCTTCCTATTTCACTCACTTCCTTCCTATTCCCCTCACTTCCTTCCTATTTCCCTCACTTCCTTCCTATTCCACTCACTTCCTTCCTATTCCCCTCACTTCCTTCCTATTTCCCTCACTTCCTTCCTATTCCCCTCACTTCCTTCCTATTCCCCTCACTTCCTTCTTATTCCCCTCACTTCCTTCCTATTTCTCTCACTTCCTTCCTATTACCCTCACTTCCTTCCTATTTCCCTCACTTCCTTCCTATTTCACTCACTTCCTTAATATTCCCCTCACTTCCTTCCTATTCCCCTCACTTCCTTCTTATTCCCCTCACTTCCTTCCTATTCCCCTCACTTCCTTCCTATTCCCCTCACTGCCTTCCTATTTCCCTCACTTCCTTCCTATTCCCCTCACTTCCTTCCTATTCCCCTCACTTTCTTCCTATTCCCCTCACTTCCATCCTATTTCCCTCACTTCCTTCCTATTTTCCTCACTTCCTTCCTATTTCTCTCACTTCCTTCCTATTCCCCTCACTTCCTTCCTATTTCCCTCACTTCCTTCCTATTCCCCTCACTCCCTTCCTATTTCCCTCACTTCCTTCCTATTTCCCTCACTTCCTTCCTATTTCCCTCACTTCCTTCCTATTTCCCTCACTTCCTTCCGATTTCCCTCACTTCCTTCCTATTCCCCTCACTTCCTTCCTATTTCCCTCACTTCCTTCCTATTTCCCTCACTTCCTTCCTATTTCCCTCACTTCCTTCCTATTTCCCTCACTTCCTTCCTATTTCCCTCACTTCCTTCCTATTTCTTTCACTTCCTTCCAATTTCCCTCACTTCCTTCCTATTCCCCTCACTTCCTTCCTATTCCCCTCATTTCCTTCCTATTTCACTCACTTCCTTCCTATTCCTCTCACTTCCTTCCTATTTCCCTCACTTCCTTCCTATTTCCCTCACTTCCTTCCTATTTCCCTCACTTCCTTCCTATTCCCCTCACTTCCTTCCTATTCCCCTCACTTCCTTCCTATTCCCCTCACTTCCTTCCTATTCCCCTCACTTCCTTCTTATTCCTCTCACTTCCTTCCTATTTCCCTCACTTCCTTCCTATTTCCCTCACTTCCTTCTTATTCCCCTCACTTCCTTCCTATTCCCCTCACTTCCTTCCTATTTCCCTCACTTCCTTCCTATTTCCCTCACTTCCTTCCTATTTCCCTCACTTCCTTCCTATTTCTCTCACTTCCTTCCTATTTCCCTCACTTCCTTCCTATTTCCCTCACTTCCTTCGTATTTTCCTCACTTCCTTCCTATTTCCCTCACTTCCTTCCTATTTCCCTCACTTCCTTCCTATTCCCCTCACTTCCCTCCTATTTCCCTCACTTCCTTCCTATGTCCCTCACTTCCTTCCTATTTCCCTCACTTCCTTCCTATTTCCCTCACTTCCTTCCTATTCCCCTCACTTCCTTCCTATTTCCCTCACTTCCTTCCTATTTCCCTCACTTCCTTCCTATTCCCCTCACTTCCTTCCTATTTCCTTCACTTCCTTCCTATTTCACTCACTTCCTTCCTATTCCCCTCACTTCCTTCCTATTTCCCTCACTTCCTTCCTATTTCCCTCACTTCCTTCCTATTTCCCTCACTTCCTTCCTATTCCCCTCATTTCCTTCCTATTCCCCTCATTTCCTTCCTATTCCCCTCACTTCCTTCCTATTCCTCTCACTTCCTTCGTATTTCCCTCACTTCCTTCGTATTTCCCTCACTTCCTTCCTATTTCCCTCACTTCCTTCCTATTCCCCTCACTTCCTTCCTATTCCCCTCACTTCCTTCCTATTCCCCTCACTTCCTTCCTATTCCCCTCACTTCCTTCCTATTTCCCTCACTTCCTTCCTATTTCTCTCACTTCCTTCCTATTTCCCTCACTTCCTTCCTATTTCCCTCACTTCCTTCCTATTCCCCTCGCTTCCTTCCTATTTCCCTCACTTCCTTCCTATTTCACTCACTTAATTCCTATTCCCCTCACTTCCTTCCTATTTCCCTCACTTCCTTCCTATTTCCCTCACTTCCTTCCTATTCCCCTCACTTCCTTCCTATTCCCCTCATTTCCTTCCTATTCCCCTCACTTCCTTCCTATTCCTCTCACTTCCTTCCTATTTCCCTCACTTCCTTCCTATTTCCCTCACTTCCTTCCTATTTCCCTCACTTCCTTCCTATTTCCCTCACTTCCTTCCTATTTCCCTCACTTCCTTCCTATTCCCCTCACTTCCTTCCTATTTCCCTCACTTCCTTCCTATTCCCCTCACTTGCTTCCTATTCCCCTCATTTCCTTCCTATTCCCCTCACTTCCTTCCTATTCCTCTCACTTCCTTCCTATTTCCCTCACTTCCTTCCTATTTCCCTCACTTCCTTCCTATTTCCCTCACTTCCTTCCTATTTCCCTCACTTCCTTCCTATTTCCCTCACTTCCTTCCTATTTCCCTCACTTCCTTCCTATTTCCCTCACTTCCTTCCTATTCCCCTCACTTCCTTCCTATTTCCCTCACTTCCTTCCTATTCCCCTCACTTCCTTCCTATTCCCCTCATTTCCTTCCTATTCCCCTCACTTCCTTCCTATTCCTCTCACTTCCTTCCTATTTCCCTCACTTCCTTCCTATTTCCCTCACTTCCTTCCTATTTCCCTCACTTCCTTCCTATTTCCCTCACTTCCTTCCTATTTCCCTCACTTCCTTCCTATTTCTCTCACTTCCTTCCTATTTCCCTCACTTCCTTCCTATTTCTCTCACTTCCTTCCTCTTTCTCTCACTTCCTTCCTATTTCTTTCACTTCCTTCCTCTTTCTCTCACTTCCTTCCTATTTCTCTCACTTCCTTCCTCTTTCTCTCACTTCCTTCCTATTTCTCTCACTTCCTTCCTCTTTCTCTCACTTCCTTCCTATTTCTCTCACTTCCTTCCTCTTTCTCTCACTTCCTTCCTATTTCTCTCACTTCCTTCCTCTTTCTCTCACTTCCTTCCTATTTCTCTCACTTCCTTCCTATTTCTCTCACTTCCTTCCTCTTTCTCTCACTTCCTTCCTATTTCTCTCACTTCCTTCCTCTTTCTCTCACTTCCTTCCTATTTCTCTCACTTCCTTCCTATTTCTCTCACTTCCTTTCTTTTTGTTTCATTTCTCTTTTTTCTTTCATTACCTTTTTACTTATTTTTATTCTTCTTTCTAAGTAATATATTCTATTATTTTCTTTAATGTATATACCTCCAATAACTGTATCTCCTTCTTATCTTTTCTAGCTTTTATCTGTCTCCCTTCCTACCTCTACTATTCTTCGTCTGTCTACCCTTCCTACCTCTACTATTCTTCGTCTATCTACCCTTCCTACCTCTACTATTCTTCGTCTATCTACCCTTCCTACCTCTACTATTCTTCGTCTATCTACCCTTCCTACCTCTACTATTCTTCGTCTATCTACCCTTCCTACCTCTACTATTCTTCGTCTATCTACCCTTCCTACCTCTACTATTCTTCGTCTATCTACCCTTCCTACCTCTACTATTCTTCGTCTATCTACCCTTCCTACCTCTACTATTCTTCGTCTATCTACCCTTCCTACCTCTACTATTCTTCGTCTATCTACCCTTCCTACCTCTACTATTCTTCGTCTATCTACCCTTCCTACCTCTACTATTCTTCGTCTATCTACCCTTCCTACCTCTACTATTCTTCGTCTATCTACCCTTCCTACCTCTACTATTCTTCGTCTATCTACCCTTCCTACCTCTACTATTCTTCGTCTATCTACCCTTCCTACCTCTACTATTCTTCGTCTATCTACCCTTCCTACCTCTACTATTCTTCGTCTATCTACCCTTCCTACCTCTACTATTCTTCGTCTATCTACCCTTCCTACCTCTACTATTCTTCGTCTATCTACCCTTCCTACCTCTACTATTCTTCGTCTATCTACCCTTCCTACCTCTACTATTCTTCGTCTATCTACCCTTCCTACCTCTACTATTCTTCGTCTATCTACCCTTCCTACCTCTACTATTCTTCGTCTATCTACCCTTCCTACCTCTACTATTCTTCGTCT
>NC_091348.1:11303449-11315949 GCF_038502225.1 Cherax quadricarinatus
TCCTGCAGGAAGGTCCTCATTCCTGTGTAGTTCCCCCTTTTATAGTTTAGCTTTTCCCTTTCTACTCTTGTTACCCTCTCCACTTTTAGGTCCGCGATGTATTCAAAGCTCATAACTACGTGGTCACTAGCTCCAAGGGGCCTCTCATATGTGATGTGCTCAATGTCTGAGCTACTCAGGGTGAACACGAGGTCCAGTCTTGCTGGTTCATCCTCCCCTCTCTCTCTCTGGTAGTATCCCTAACATGTTGGTGCATGAGATGTGTGTGTGTGTGTGTGTGTGTGTGTGTATGTGTGTGTGTGTGTGTGTGTGTGTGTGTGTGTATGTGTGTGTGTGTGTGTGTGTGTGTGTGTGTGTGTGTGTGTGTGTGTGTGTGTGTGTGTGTGTGTGTGTGTGTGTGTGTGTTTGTTTGTGTGTGTGTGTGTGTGTGTGTGTGTGTGTGTGTGTGTGTGTGTGTGTATGTGTGTGTGTGTGTGTGTGTGTGTGTGTGTGTGTGTGTGTGTGTGTGTGTGTGTGTGTACTCACCTAATTCACCTAATTGTGGTTGCAGGGGTCGAGACTCAGCTCCTGGCCCCGCCTCTTCACTGATCGCTACTGGATCCTCTCTCTCTCTGCTTCCTGAGCTTTGTCATACCTCTTCTTAAAACTATGTATGGTTCCTGCCTCCACTACTTCACTTGCTAGGCTATTCTTCTTGCTGACAACTCTATGACTGAAGAAATACTTCCTAACGTCCCTGTGACTCGTCTGAGTCTTCAGCTTCCAGTTGTGACCCCTTGTCCCTGTGTCCCCTCTCTGGAACATCCTATCTCTGTCCACCTTGTCTATTCCCCGCAGTATCTTGTATGTCGTTATCATGTCTCCCCTGACCCTTCTGTCCTCCAGTGTCGTCAGTCCGATTTCCCTTAACCTTTCCTCGTACGACATTCCCTTGAGCTCTGGGACTAGCCTTGTTGCAAACCTTTGTACTTTCTCTAACTTCTTGACGTGCTTGACCAGGTGTGGGTTCCAGACTGGTGCTGCATACTCCAGTATGGGCCTAACATACACAGTGTACAGTGTCTTGAACGATTCCTTATTAAGGTATCGGAACGCTATTCTCAGGTTTGCCAGGCGCCCGTATGCTGCAGCAGTTATTTGGTTGATGTGTGCCTCCGGTGACGTGCTCGGTGTTATGGTCACCCCAAGGTCTTTCTCCCTAAGTGAGGTCTTTGTCCACCTAGCCTATACTCTGTCTGCGGTGTGTGTGTGTGTGTGTGTGTGTGTGTGTGTGTGTGTGTGTGTGTGTGTGTGTGTGTGTTTGTGTGTGTGTGTGTGTGTGTGTGTGTGTGTGTGTGTGTGTGTGTGTGTGTGTGTGTGTGTGTGTGTGTGTGTGTGTGCATGTGTGTGTGTTTGTGTGTGTGTTTTTGTGCGTGTGTGCAGGTTCCCAGTCACAATAGCCTGGATGAACCACCCACTATCACTCCACGTGGCCAATAACAACTCTGGGATATTGAGGGAGGAAGCACTTAGCCAAATGGCTGTGAGAGCCATCATGGCGGAGGCTCGAGTGCCACTGTTTTTGCCAAGTCAGTCAGCAAGATATAGAGGACAATACCTTTATTCTCACGTCGAGGTTTTCACCCAGTTGTTGTGTCTGAGAGGGTTGTGCTCCAGCTCCTGGTCCTCACCTTTGCACTTCGATTAAGTGTAATGGCTTACGCCATACCCTTGTGGGCTCGCTCATAACATCTGCTCCTGAGCACATCTATTACATTGTCCTCACATCTCTTCCTAATGAATTCCATTTGCTTAATTCCAACACTTTAAAAGAACTCAGTGTTTGAAATTCTAGCATGTGTTCTCTTATTTAGTTTGTCATATAATGTTCAAACACTTTCTTTCTAAGCTTGATGGACTGATTACATTATCCTTATTTCATTTCAGCTGTTCCTTTTGTATTTGACTGAAGAAGTCTACTGTGTAGGCGAAATGTTGCGTCACTAATGATACCCATCTCTTGCACACGTGTCTTAAAGTTGTCGGTATTTTATACTATTTTCAACAATATAATGTTGTAACCTTTCCATGGGCGGTGTTACTACTTCTTCCCGAGTCCAATAACTGTCTTCTACAACTCTGTTGGTGACGAAACACTTCCTGCTATTTCTTTTGGCCTCACCTTTTCTAGGTTATAAATTATGAGTTCTTGTTCTTGTTAAAAGGAGCTGAAAAATTATCTTCTATTACTGTTCATCAGTTGATAATGTTGTTGTGACACGAATAAGAAGAAACACTTTCACCATCACTCCATCACTGTCGTTCCAGAGGGGCGTCAATACTATACTTCAAAACTGTAAATATCCCCACCCCTGCTTCAGAGTGCAGACACTGTACTTGCCACCTCCACGACTCAACTCCGGCTAACCGGTTTCCCTGAATCCCTTCATAAATATTACTTTGCTCACACTCCAACAGCGCATCAAGTTATAAACAGGCTTGTCTCCACTCCTATCTAACATGCTTGCACACGCTTGGTGGTGTGTAAACCCCTCTCACACAAAGCCTCCTTTACCCCTTCCCTCCAACCCTTCCTAGGAAAACTCATACCCCGTCTTCCCTCCGCCACAGATTTATATATCCTTCGAAGTATCTTATTTTGTTCCATCCTCTCTAAATGTCCGAACCCCCTCAACAACCCTTCTTCCAACATTCACCACTTATGCTTCACACCCATACAAGAGTGTTGGTACCACGATACTCTCATACATTCCCCTTATTGCTTCCATGGATAACTTTCTTTATCACGACAGATGTCTCAATGCACCACTCACCTTTTTTTCCCTCGTCAGTTTTATGGTTTGCCTTGCCATTCATAGACCACCTGCCGACGTGTATGTATATGTGTATGTGTGTGTGTGTGTGTGTGTGTGTGTGTGTGTGTGTGTGTGTGTGTACTCACCTAGCTGTACTCACCTAGTTGTGGTTGCGGGGGTCGAGTCACAGCTCCTGGCCCCGCCTCTTCAATTGGCCGCTACCAGGTCACTCTTCCCGCTCCGTGAGCTTATTCATACCTCTTCTTAAATCTATGTATGATCCTTGTTGCAACCCCTGAATGGGTTGCAATGATTATTTTTTTTTTATTATCACACTGGCCGATTCCCACCAAGGCAGGGTGGCCCGAAAAAGAAAAACTTTCACCATCATTCACTCCATCACTGTCTTGCCAGAAGGGTGCTTTACACTACAGTTTTTAAACTGCAACATTAACACCCCTCCTTCAGAGTGCAGGCACTGTACTTCCCATCTCCAGGACTCAAGTCCGGCCTGCCGGTTTCCCTGAACCCCTTCATAAATGTTACTTTGCTCACACTCCAACAGCACGTCAAGTATTAAAAACCATTTGTCTCCATTCACTCCTATCAAACACGCTCACGCATGCCTGCTGGAAGTCCAAGCCCCTCGCACACAAAACCTCCTTTACCCCCTCCCTCCAACCTTTCCTAGGCCGACCCCTACCCCGCCTTCCTTCCACTACAGACTGATACACTCTTGAAGTTATTCTGTTTCGCTCCATTCTCTCCACATGTCCGAACCACCTCAACAACCCTTCCTCAGCCCTCTGGACAACAGTTTTGGTAATCCCGCACCTCCTCCTAACTTCCAAACTACGAATTCTCTGCATTATATTCACACCACACATTGCTCTCAGACATGACATCTCCACTGCCTCCAGCCTTCTCCTCGCTGCAACATTCATCACCCATGCTTCACACCCATATAAGAGCGTTGGTAAAACTATACTCTCATACATTCCCCTCTTTGCCTCCAAGGACAAAGTTCTTTGTCTCCACAGACTCCTAAGTGCACCACTCACCCTTTTCCCCTCATCAATTCTATGATTCACCTCATCTTTCATAGACCCATCCGCTGACACGTCCACTCCCAAATATCTGAATACATTCACCTCCTCCATGCTCTCTCCCTCCAATCTGATATCCAATCTTTCATCACGTAATCTTTTTGTTATCCTCATAACCTTACTCTTTCCTGTATTCACTTTCAATTTTCTTCTTTTGCACACCCTACCAAATTCATCCACCAATCTCTGCAACTTCTCTTCAGAATCTCCCAAGAGCACAGTGCCATCAGCAAAGAGCAACTGTGACAACTCCCACTTTATGTGTGATTCTTTATCTTTTAACTCCACGCCTCTTGCCAAGACCCTCGCATTTACTTCTCTTACAACCCCATTTATAAATATATTAAACAACCACGGTGACATCACACATCCTTGTCTAAGGCCTACTTTTACTGGGAAATAATTTCCCTCTTTCCTACATACTCTAACTTGAGCCTCACTATCCTCGTAAAAACTCTTCACTGCTTTCAGTAACCTAGCTCCTACACCATACACCTGCAACATCTGCCACATTGTCATACGCCTTTTCCAAATCCATAAATGCCACAAAGACCTCTTTAGCCTTATCTAAATACTGTTCACTTATATGTTTCACTGTAAACACCTGGTCCACACACCCCCTACCTTTCCTAAAGCCTCCTTGTTCATCTGCTATCCTATTCTCCGTCTTACTATTAATTCTTTCAATAATAACTCTACCATACACTTTGCCAGGTATACTCAACAGACTTATCCCCCTATAATTTTTGCACTCTCTTTTATCCCCTTTGCCTTTATACAAAGGAACTATGCATGCTCTCTGCCAATCCCTAGGTACCTTACCCTCTTCCATACATTTATTAAATAATTGCACCAACCACTCCAAAACTATATCCCCACCTGCTTTTAACATTTTTATCTTTATCCCATCAATCCCGGCTGCCTTACCCCCTTTCATTTTACCTACTGCCTCACGAACTTCCCCCACACTCACAACTGGCTCTTCCTCACTCCTACAAGATGTTGTTCCTTCTTGCCCTATACACGAAATCACAGCTTCCCTATCTTCATCAACATTTAACAATTCCTCAAAATATATCCTCCATCTTCCCAATACCTCTAACTCTCCATTTAATAACTCTCCTCTCCTATTTTTAACTGACAAATCCATTTGTTCTCTAGGCTTTCTTAACTTGTTAATCTCACTCCAAAACTTTTCCTTATTTTCAACAAAATTTGTTGATAACATCTCACCCACTCTCTCATTTGCTCTCTTTTTACATTGCTTCACCACTCTCTTAACCTCTCTCTTTTTCTCCATATACTCTTCCCTCCTTGCATCACTTCTACTTTGTAAAAACTTCTCATATGCTAACTTTTTCTCCCTTACTACTCTCTTCACATCATCATTCCATCAATCGCTCCTCTTCCCTCCTGCACCCACTTTCCTGTAACCACAAACTTCTGCTGAACACTCTAACACTACATTTTTAAACCTACCCCATACCTCTTCGACCCCATTGCCTATGCTCTCATTAGCCCATCTATCCTCCAATAGCTGTTTATATCTTACCCTAACTGCCTCCTCTTTTAGTTTATAAACCTTCACCTCTCTCTTCCCTGATGCTTCTATTCTCCTTGTATCCCATCTACCTTTTACTCTGTGTAGCTACAACTAGAAAGTGATCTGATATATCTGTGGCCCCTCTATAAACATGTACATCCTGAAGTCTACTCAACAGTCTTTTATCTACCAATACATGATCCAGCAAACTATTGTCATTTCGCCCTACATCATATCTTGTATACTTATTTATCCTCTTTTTCTTAAAATATGTATTACCTATAACTAAACCCCTTTCTATACAAATTTCAATCAAAGGGCTCCCATTATCATTTACACCTGGCACCCCAAACTTACCTACCACACTCTCTCTAAAAGTTTCTCCTACTTTAGCATTCAGGTCCCCTACCACAATTACTCTCTCACTTGGTTCAAAGGCTCCTATACATTCACTTAACATCTCCCAAAATCTCTCTCTCTCCTCTGCATTCCTCTCTTCTCCAGGTGCATACACGCTTATTATGACCCACTTCTCGCATCCAACCTTTACTTTAATCCACATAATGATTATTATGTATATATATAATTATTATCTTTTCATATAATTTTATACTGCTTATATTTGCGATAATACCTAAATCATGAATATATTGCTTTATAATGTTATTTGACTTAGCTTCCTTTGGTTAGGTAGGATGTTACATATTATGTGCTCAGTTCAAGTCTTGATTGTCTAACTACTGTAATTATCGCTCTTTGCTCGTTTCCCTGCCGGCTTTTGTTTCTGAGCTGCAGCTGTCCACGGAGCTATCACGTGATCGAGGGGGAGGGGGGTGTCCTCACCTCGCCTGAAGTATTCAGTCTGGTCTAGACTCTCTTCGTGGTTGGACAGATTGTCTGTCTCATTATTCTTGTTAGTTCTGTAGAACTCTGTTCACAGAACATTGTATAGACTTAGTGATTTTCGACGTCGTTCTGTGGTTGTGTGTCGTATAGACACTCTGAGCAACTCAGGTCCTGAGCTGTAGCTTCTGACCTAACTTGTACTGGTATCTGTGAAATATCACAGTCGGGGATTTTCTTATGCTGAACTTAGATTCAGTAGTATGGGAGTTTTGTGACTTTTGTGGAGGATCTGCAGATGGTCCCTACTTAGTGTCGTTATATTATCTCCTTGTTCCTGATTCTGTGTCGCAGTTGCTTGTTATATTGCTATTGGGCTTAGCATTCTTTTTATTGTTCAAACAGTCTGTTCTGATTGCCAGTTGATCAAGAAGTTAGTTTATTTGAGGACTTTGTCAGTCACTTGTTTAAGTCTAGTCGAGTCGTGAGACATAGCGAACTACTTAGAGCACTTACACACATACACACAAACTTACTTGTACATATTTGTAATATCTTATTAAATGTTAATGTACCAGACAGTAGTTAAGAATTATAAATGTGATATGTGCTTTCAGCACAATAATATTGTACTCGAGAGAAGTGATATTATTTTGATTACTGTGATTAATTTAATTTAATTTAATTTGATAATATACCTCTAGACTTAATAAATTTATTAAATTTTAATTTCTCTAGTTAGTAGCCTACCAGTTGTAATCCTGAAGCACTATTGAATCATACTGATTTCTAATGGATAATTGGACAAGGATACTGACTACTTGTTACGAAAACCCAGTAACAGGCTGGATGCTAGAAGGGCAGTCCTTTCTAGTATTCACTGGAGATCTCTAAGCTTTTAGAATCGCGTTTTTTGTAACAATCCTGCTTCCACTACATCATTACCCAGGGTATTCCACTTCCTGGCAACTCTGTTACTGAAGAAATACTTTCTAACATCCCTGTGGTTCATCTGAATCTTCATCTTCCAACTGTGACCTATCGTTGCTGTGTCCCATCTCTGGAACATCTTGTCTCTGTCCACCTTGTCCATACCTCTCAGTATTTTATATGTCGTTATCATATCCCCTCTAACTCTCTCGTCTTCCAGTGTCGTCAGGTCGATTTCCCTTAACCTCCTCTTAGCTCTGGGACTAGTCTTGTTGCAAACCTTTGCAATTTCTCTAGTTTCCTTACATGCTTGGCTAGGTAAGGGTTCCAAACTGGTTCTGCATATTCCAATATGGGCCTAACGTACACAGTGTACAGGGTCCTGAATGACTCCTTATTTAGATGTCGGAATGCTGTTCTTAGGTTTGCTTGGCGCCGGTATGCTGCAGCAGTTATTTGGTTGATGTGCGCCTCAGGAGATGATCTCGGTGCTATACTCACACCAAGATCCTTTTCCTCGAGTGAGGTTTGTAGGCTCTGGCCTCCTAGACTGTACTCCGTCTGCGGTCTTCTTTGTCCTTCCCCAATCTTCATGACTTTGCACTTGGTGGGGTTGAACTCCTGGAGCCAGTTACTGGACCAGGTCTGCAGTCTCTTCAGATCCCTCTGTAGTTCTGCCTGGTCCTCGTCCGATTGAATTCTGTGTGTGTACTCACATAATTGTACTCACCTAATTGTGGTTGCAGGGGTCGAGACTCAGCTCCTGGCCCCGCCTCTTCACTGATCGCTACTAGGTCCTCTCGCTCTCTGCTTCCTGAGCTTTGTTATACCTCTTCTTAAAACTACGTATGGTTCCTGCCTCCACTACTTCACTTGCTAGACTATTCCACTTCCTGACAACTCTATGACTGAAGAAATACTTCCTAACGTCCCTGTTACTCGTCTGAGTCTTCAGCTTCCAGTTGTGACCCCCTTGTTTCTGTGTCCCCTCTCTGGAACATCCTATCTCTGTCCACCTTGTCTATTCCCCGCAGTATCTTGTATGTCGTTATCATGTTTCCCCTCACCCTTCTGTCCTCCAGTGTCGTCAGTCCGATTTCCCTCAACCTTTCCTCGTACGACATTCCCCTGAACTCTGGGACTAGCCTTGTTGCAAACTTTTGTACTTTCTCTAACTTCTTGACGTGCTTGACCAGGTGTGGGTTCCAGACTGGTGCTGCATACTCCAGTATGGGCCTAACATACACAGTGTACAGTGTCTTGAACGATTCCTTATTAAGGTATCGGAACGCTATTCTCAGGTTTGCCAGGCGCCCGTATGCTGCAGCAGTTATTTGGTTGATGTGTGCCTCCGGTGACGTGCTCGGTGTTATGGTCACCCCAAGGTCTTTCTCCCTGAGTGAGGTCTGTAGTCTTTGTCCATCTAGCCTATACTCTGTCTGCGGTCTTCTTTGCCCCTCCCCAATCTTCATGACTTTGCATTTGGCAGGGTTGAATTCGAGAAGCCAGTTTCTGGACCAAAGGCCTTCCTGCAGTCTAGGAAAACGCAGTCATCCCACCCCTCTCTCTCGTGTCTTACTTCTGTTACCTTGTGTGTGTGTGTGTGTGTGTTTGTTTGTGTGTGTGTGTGTGTGTGTGTGTGTGTGTGTGTGTGTGTGTGTGTGTGCATCTGTCAACAGACAATGTGTAAACGAAGATATACTCAATTTCCCAACAGATACAAATTGTTTCTCTTTGAAAAAATAAACTTACGAAAACTGGTTACAAATATTTTGAAATTTATCAACACATGATAAATGTTGAATAAAATTTGAATGATAAACACAGAGAAATTATCATAAAAAAGGATTCCATTAGTTTCTGTTTTAAAGAGGATTATGTGTAACTGGAAGAGCACGTGAACACTCACAGAAGAGCACGTGAACACTCACAGAAGAGCACGTGAACACTCACAGAAGAGCACGTAAACACTCACAGAAGAGCACGTGAACACTCACAGAAGAGCACGTGAACACTCACAGAAGAGCACGTGAACACTCACAGAAGAGCACGTGAACACTCACAGAAGAGCACGTGAACACTCACAGAAGAGCACGTAAACACTCACAGAAGAGCACGTGAACACTCACAGAAGAGCACGTGAACACTCACAGAAGAGCACGTGAACACTCACAGAAGAGCACGTGAACACTCACAGAAGAGCACGTGAACACTCACAGAAGAGCACGTGAACACTCACAGAAGAGAACGTGAACACTCACAGAAGAGCACGTGAATTCTCACAGAAAAGTACATGAACCCTCACAGAAGAACATGCAAACACCCATAAAAGAGCACGTGAACACTCACAGAAGAATACATGAACACTCACAATAGAACACGTGAACACTCACAAAAGCGCACGTGAGCACTCACAGAAGAGTACACGAACAATCACAGAAGAACACGTTAAAAGTCACAGAATAACACGTGAAAACTCACAGAAGAGCACGTACACACTCACAGAAAACTATGTGAACGCTCACAGAAAAGTATATGAACATTCACAGAAGAATATGTGAACACTCAAAGAAGAACACGTGAACGCTCACAGAAGAGTACTTGAATACTCAAAGTACACGTGAACAATCACAGAAGAGCACGTGAACACTCACAGAAGAACACGTGAACGCTCGCAGAAGAGCACGTGAACACTCACAGAAGAGCACGTGAACACTTACGAAAGAGCACGTAAACACTCACAGAAGAACACGTGAACACTCACAGAAGAGCACGTGAACACTCACAGAAGAGCACGTGAACACTCACAGAAGAGAACGTGAACACTCACAGAAGAGCACGTGAATGCTCACAGAAAAGTACATGAACACTCACAGAAGAGCACGTGAACACTCACAGAAGAGCACGTGAACACTCACAGAAGAGCACGTGAACACTCACAGAAGAGCACGTGAACACTCACAGAAGAGAACGTGAACACTCACAGAAGAGCACGTGAATGCTCACAGAAAAGTACATGAACACTCACAGAAGAACACGTGAACACCCATAAAAGAGCACGTGAACACTCACAGAAGAATACATGAACACTGTTACACCCTTTTGTTCATTTTGTTCATTTTCTTCTTATTATCACAATGGTATACTATTACATGTTATTTTTGCTATTTCACTTAATATTATATTCAGGAGTAATTCCATTAGTAGCTAAAATGGATTTACTCGACTTTATAATATTATCTGGTCGTATTACTTAGCTTTGTATTTAGGTAGGTCATTTAATTAGTGTCAACTGCTGGTGACCTGGCCAATCACCAGTAGGTGTTTTGAGCTGCTCGACCCCTGCTCCGACCGAGGCAAAGTGGGCTGGTAAAGCCTCACAGAGTTCAGTTCTTACCTTCCTCACCTCTCGTGAGGGAAGCTCCCTGATTCCTGGATTTAAACTTCTGGTCCCACATGAGGTTTCCTAGTGACCCTCCAGTACCTCGGACGGTATCTGACAGAAACGTCTCGGACGAAGTGTGTGTTGCTGTTTTGGAGACGCTGGTGATTGTCCCTAGCTCTGCTAGGAGTGAATTTAAGCAGTATTGATTCAAAGAGGACGGTGAAAAAGTCATGGGAGACAGACTCGCCTCAAAATTCCTTTATGTGTAAAATATTCCTAATCTCACTTAGTATATTATGAAAGTTGAATAAGAGTGAATTATTATTGAAGTGTTACGTCTTCTGTCTCATTTGGATTGAGTTAAGTAAAGTGTTATTATGTGAAGAGAAGGTGTTAAGATACTAGAGCCGTTCAGTACTATAATCAAGATAATACTGTGTATTATCTTTTAAGTGAACTTAAGTGTAAATTTCATGAGTACTCTGTTTTATGGTGCAACCTTTTTAAAGTTAATATAAAACCCTTTTATGGTTTATTAAGAAACTTAATAAAAAGCCGGAAAGAAACATTGTGATTGTTTACTACTGAACCCTAGAATGATTTCATCTAGAAAAGGATATTCAGTCCTGTTTCTTTGTTGCAAGAGAGGGCTAAACAGGCTTAAGTAGTGGCTCTGTACGCAACAAACACTCACAAAAGAACACGTGAACACTCACAAAAGCGCACGTGAGCAATCACAGAAGAGTACACGAACAATCACAGAAGAACACGTGAAAACTCACAGAATAACACGTGAAAACTCACAGAAGAGCACGTACACACTCACAGAAGACTATGTGAACGCTCACAGAAAAGTATAAGAACATTCACGGAAGAATATGTGAACACTCAAAGAAGAACACGTGAACGCTCACAGAAGAGTACTTGAATACTCAAAGTACAAGTGAACAATCACAGAAGAGCACGTGAACACTCACAGAAGAACACGTGAACGCTCACAGAAGAGCACGTGAACACTCACAGAAGAGCACGTGAACACTTACGAAAGAGCACGTAAACACTCACAGAACACGTGAACACTCACAGAAGAGCACGTGAACACCCACAGAAGAACACGTGAACACCCACAGAAAAGCACGCGAACACTAACAGAAGAACACGTGAACAACCATAGAGGAGTGACTTATGGGGCCGCAGAGAAGCATGGTAGATTGTCATGTTATGTAGATGTCTCCTGGTAGAGTCAACATAAAGATGGTCGCCAGTAGATGTCTCCAGGTAGAGTCAACATAAAGATGGTCACCAGTTGATGTCTCCAGGTAGAGTCAACATAAAGATGGTCGCCAGTAGATGTCTCCTGGTAGAGTCAACATAAAGATGGTCACCAGTAGATGTCTCCAGGTAGAGTCAACATAAAGATGGTCGCCAGTAGATGTCTCCTGGTAGAGTCAACATAAAGATGGTCACCAGTAGATGTCTCCAGGTAGAGTCAACATAAAGATGGTCACCAGTAGATGTCTCCAGGTAGAGTCAACATAAAGATGGTCACCAGTTGATGTCTCCAGGTAGAGTCAACATAAAGATGGTCGCCAGTAGATGTCTCCTGGTAGAGTCAACATAAAGATGGTCACCAGTAGATGTCTCCAGGTAGAGTCAACATAAAGATGGTCGCCAGTAGATGTCTCCAGGTAGAGTCAACATAAAGATGGTCACCAGTAGATGTCTCCTGGTAGAGTCAACATAAAGATGGTCACCAGTAGATGTCTCCTGGTAGTGTCAAAATAAAGATGGTCACCAGTAGATGTCTCCTGGTAGAGTCAACATAAAGATGGTCACCACTAGATGTCTCCAGGTAGTGTCAAAATAAAGATGGTCACCAGTAGATGTCTCCAGGTAGT
>NC_091348.1:11323449-11335949 GCF_038502225.1 Cherax quadricarinatus
GGACAACAGTGCCAGCCATGACACTGTTTGACAACAGTGCCAGCCATGACACTGTTTGACAACAGTGCCAGCCATGACACTGTCTGACAACAGTGCCAGCCATGACACTGTCTGACAACAGTGCCAGCCATGACACTGTTTGACAACAGTGCCAGCCATGACACTGTCTGACAACAGTGCCAGCCATGACACTGTCTGACAACAGTGCCAGCCATGACACTGTCTGACAACAGTACCAGCCATGACACTGTCTGACAACAGTGCCAGCCAGGACACTGACAACAGTGCCAGGCAGGACACTGTCTGACAACAGTGCCAGGCAGGACACTGTCTGACAACAGTGCCAGGCAGGACACTGTCTGATAACAGTGCCAGCCAGGACACTGTCTGACAGTGCCAGCCAGGACACTGTCTGACAACAATGCCAGCCAGGACACTGACAACAGTACCAGCCATGACACTGTCTGACAACAGTGCCAGCCAGGACACTGACAACAGTGCCAGGCAGGACACTGTCTGACAACAGTGCCAGGCAGGACACTGTCTGACAACAGTGCCAGGCAGGACACTGTCTGATAACAGTGCCAGCCAGGACACTGTCTGACAGTGCCAGCCAGGACACTGTCTGACAACAATGCCAGCCAGGACACTGACAACAGTGCCAGCCAAGACACTGTCTGACAACAATGCCAGCCAGGACACTGTCTGACAACAGTGGCAGCCATGACGCTGTCTGACAATAGTGAAAGCCAGGACACTGTCTTACAACAGTGCCAGCCAGGACACTGTCTGACAACAGTGGCAGCCAAGATACTGTCTGACAACAGTGCCAGCCAAGATACTGTCTGACAACAGTGCCAGCCAGGACACTGTCTGACAAGAGTGCCAGCCAGGACACTGTCTGACAAGGTATGTGAAGTGAAGCTGTCATGTATCATGTTTGGTCAGCAGTTCTCCGTCATGTATCATATGTGGTCAGTAGTCCCCTTTTATGTAGCATATGTGATCAAATATCATATGTGGTTATGTATCATATGTGATCATGTATCATGTAGTCGGCATCGGAGTTCGTGTCACTGAAAGAAATGTACTCACTGAGGTCAAAAATCTCCGGGAAGCCCATTCAAACCCTTGTACAGAAGCCTTCCAAACTTTCCTCAGGACTGGTGAACACTCCTCTAGATGGCTCATAAATACTGGAACTGATTTCGGCATGAACCAGATGCATGATCTATGTCAAGTAAGGCAACAGCAGCACTTCCTCGCTCCATGGAATATTACCCCATTCCAAACCACTATCCTTCCATCCCCCTCCCCTCCAAAAAAAGAAACTTCTTAAATCACAACCAAAGCATCACCTTGAAGCCAAACATGATGCCTTAAGCTGTGTTGATAACTTAGTCACACAGTACACACTCTTTCACAAATTATGTTGATGGTTCTGTTCACCAATCCACTGGTGCAGCTGGTAGTGCTGCTGTTGTCACACAGAGTGATGGCTCTCATAAAGAAATTGGAGCACGTATCAATAACTGGGCCTCTACCCTTCAAACAGAACTGTTTGCCATACTCCTTTCACTCAAATGCGTCCATGTATATCTAAAGGTGACATTTAAATTGTAACTGATTCTCTATCATCCATAAATACTCTCAACTCTGTCGTATGTTTGTGTCAGAAGCCAGACACGGGTATGGTAGGATTGTGGACAGTGGAGTCAGAGTGCACATGCTGTGGATTCCATTTCACATTGGTCTTCAGATGCATGACAGAACTGATGAATTGGCTAAGTTATATGCCTTTAAATAGAGAGTAGATAACAATCTTGGGTTGTCAGTTAGCAGTTTGAGAATAATAATACGAAAAAAACTTCAACTGAACTTTTATGACTTAATTCTGAGGGAAATTGACACCAGTCAGTCCATCTATCATCATTCTATCATGCAGGAGGAGCCATATGTCTATGGTGCATCCAACAAAATAAGCAGACTCTTGGATGTCACTACCGCCCGGCTCCGGCTGGGTTACAAGTATCTTTGGCAGGTTAAATCACCACCACCAGATGTAGACCAAACGAAATGTAAACTTTGCCAGATGGACTATTGTCACACCCGGCGTCATTATGTACTGGAGTGCGATAAAATTAATGAATTTAGAAACAACTCACTCAGAAATGTTCAAGATATGTCAACATATTTTATCCACACTGGTATAATACAGACCATTCTGGAAAAATACCCTGACTTTGCTTACTGTAAATACAGCATTACCGTTTGTGTGCGTGTACTCACCTAATTGTACTCACCTAATTGTAGTTGCAGGGGTCGAGACTCAGCTCCTGGCCCCGCCTCTTCACTGAACGCTACTAGGTCCTCCCTCTCCCTGCTCCATGAGCTTTATCATACCTCGTCTTCAAGCTATGTATGGTTTCTGCCTCCACTACATCACATGCCAGACTGTTCCACTTCCTGACCACTCTATGACTGAAGAAATACTTCCTAACATCCCTATGACTCGTCTGAGTCTTCAACTTCCAAGAGTGACCCCTTGTTTCTGTGTCCCCTCTCTGGAACATTCTGTCTCTGTCCACCTTGTCTATTCCACACAATATTTTGTATGTCGTTATCATGTCTACCCTAACTCTCCTGTCCTCCAGTGTCGTCAGGCCGATTTCCCTTAACCTTTCTTCGTACGACATTCCCCTTAGCTTTGGAGCTAACTTTGGCGCAAACCTTTGCACTTTCTCTAATTTCTTAACGTGCTTGACCCGGTGCGGGTTCCAAACTGGTGCTGCATACTCCAGTATGGGCCTGGTGTACACGGTGTACAGTGTCTTGAAAGATTCCTTACTTAGGTATCGGACTACTAATCTCAGGTTTGCCAGGCGCCCATATGTTACAGCAGTTATCTGGTTGATGTGTGCTTCCGGAGACGTGCTCGGTGTTATACTCACGCCAAGATCTTTCTCCTTGAGCAAGGTTTGTAGTCGTTGGCCACCTAGCCTATACTCTGTCTGCGGTCTTCTTTGTTCTTTTCCGATCTTCATGACTCTTTGCATTTGGCAGGGTTGAATTCGAGAAGCCAGTTGCTGCACCACGTGTCCAGCCTGTCCAGGTCTCTTTGAAGGCCTGCCTGATCCTCATCTGATTTAATTCTCCTCATTAACTTCACATCATCTGTGAACAGGGACACCTCTGAGTCTATCCCTTCCATCATGTCATTCACATATACCCAAAATAGCACTGGTCCTAGGGCCGACCCCTGTGCGACCCCGCTCGTCACAGGTGCCCACTGTGATACCTCATCACGTTCCATGACTCGTTGTTGCCTCCCTGTCAGTTATTCTCTGTCCCACTGAAGTGCCCTTCCCGTTATACGCGCCTGATCCTCCAGTTTCTGCACTAATCTCTTGTGAGGAATTGTGTCGAAGGCCTTCTTGCAGTCCAAGAAGATGCAGTCAACCCACCCCTCTCTCTTGTGTCTTACTTCTGTTATTTTATCATAAAACTCCAGAAGGTTTGTAACACAGGATTTGCCTTGCATGAAACCGTGCTGGTTGTCATTTATACTTTTGTTCCGTTCCAGGTGCTCCACCACTCTCCTTCTGATAATCTTCTCCATGACTTTGCATGCTATACACGTCAGTGACACTGGTCTGCAGTGTGTGTGTGTGTGTGTGTGTGTGTGTGTGTGCGTGTGTGTGTGTGTGTGTGTGTGTGTGTGTGTGTGTGAGTGTGTGTGTGTGCGTGTGTGAGTGGATGTGTGTACTCACCTAATTGTGGTTACAGGGGTTGAGTCATAGCTCCTGTCCCCCGCCTCTTCACTTGACGCTACTTGGTCCTCTCTCTTCCTGCTCCACGAGGTTAATCAAACCTCGTCTTAAAACTATGTATGGTTCCTGCCTCCACTACGTCACTTTCCAGACTATTCCACTTCCTGACAACTCCGTGACTGAGGAATTACTTCCTAACAACTTTTTGACTCATCTGAGTCTTCCACTTCCAAATGTGACCCCTTGTTTCTGTGTCCCATCTGTGTGTGTGTGTGTGTGTGTGTGTGTGTGTGTGTGTGTGTGTGTGTGTGTGTGTGTGTGTGTGTGTGTGTGTGTGTATGTGTGTGTGACCTAATCAATTAATGTTTGCATTAATAACTCATTACGATTCTAACCAGATATAAACATGTAAATAGTTCATTACCATTGTAACTTGTTCAGCTATCAAAACTTTGGGGCCCAGTCCCTGGACCCATTATGTACCTCCGTAATCCTTTGACTACTTCCCACGGGATGGGTATGGGGGGGGGTGCATAATATAGTTTGTTAAACTAACTAATAACTCCCCTGTCATATATCATTTGTGGTCAGCAGTCCTCTATCATGTATCATATGTGGTCAGCAGTCCTCTATCATGTATCATATGTGGTCAGCAGTCCTCTATCATGTATCATATGTGGTCAGCAGTCCTCTATCATGTATCATATGTGGTCAGCAGTCCTCTATCATGTATCATATGTGGTCAGCAGTCCTCTATCATGTATCATATGTGGTCAGCAGTCCTCTATCATGTATCATATGTGGTCAGCAGTCCTCTATCATGTATCATATGTGGTCAGCAGTTCTCTATCTCTCAGTTGATCAGACTTGATAGATGAACATTCACTGCAGTAGCCAACATTCATAACTTTCACCCAATTCTTGACCTTCAAGAAAAACATAATGACAAACAATTATCCCAGAAACTGTAGTGCAACATTTACCTATAAGAAAACTCTTCAGATGCTCTCAAGAGTTCAGGACCCCACACACCAGCACAAAGAACAAGAATGGTGGTAAACTTTCTGGTTTACCACGTGTGCCTGATGAGGTATGCATTTATCAGCAACGTAAATAACAAATACGCTAAAGGACCCAAACCAAAGGAAACACTAAGTCAGTGCTGAGACTTACGCTCTGGAGAAAGGAAATACGCCAGACAGCCTCAGTTAGTCTGGATGAAAGAATTATGGTCATCTCGTGACTGGAACTGGTGGCTGCCAAGGTCCTGATAGAAACTACGTAAGACTAGTCAGTAGTGCCTGAGTCTGACGAGGACATTGTTCTACCTTCCACTAGTCATTCTTCTATTCCCGTAACTCTTGCCTTCAAAAATCTCGACCAGTTGGAAGAAACTCTTAGCGGTGGCAGAGTAAACGGCACTATAATACAGTGAGAGGTGAACCCAGTTGAGCCTCTTCCAGCCAAATCTGACGTGTTCACGAAGAAGTGAAGCACCAATCTGGTGATCATGGGGCTCAGAGTACAAAAGGCTCACTAATGGCCACAACAGAGCGATGAGACTTTGAATCGATAAAAAAAATGATGTGCAGACCACTAATCTTATCAAGTCTTTGAGGATGTTAGATACCCATGATCAGCCTGTTAGTTCGTGGGGTTTATGTAGATATAATATTACGCAACGGCGTGATAGTGAAGAAGGATACCCATGGTTATTTACTTACAATAAATGCTCCAGCAACTAAGATGTCAACTGTGCAATAAAAAAAAAAAAAAAGGACACAATACCGTGACTGGAACAATACACAAATAAATTAAGACACATGTGCAACATCTGGGTATCTTTATTGTAGACGTTTCGCCATCCAGTGGCTTTATCAATACAAATTCCAGGACATAACTTGAAGACAGTAGAACTATGTACAGAAGATGAGGTAATCAGTCCCTCAACCTTGGAGTTGGTGCGAAGCGCACCGTAGTCGTGGAGATTCTGAAGCAGAAGCAAAGAGCCTGACGCTTATATAGTAACGTCAGGTGGAAATGGGACGTGTAGCAGACGAGGGCATAGTCACTGGTAGGCGGGATTCCCAGTGACTATGCCCTCGTCTGCTACACGTCCCATTTCCACCTGACGTTATTATATAAGCGTCAGGCGCCTTGCTCTGCTTCAGAATCTCCACGACTACGGTGCGCTTCGCACCTACTCCAAGGTTGAGGGACTGATTACCTCATCTTCTGTACATAGCTCTACTGTCTTCAAGTTATGTCCTGGAATTTGTATTGATAAAGCCACTGGATGGCGAAACGTCTACAATAAAGATACCCAGACGTTGCACATGTGTCTTAATTTCATCTTGTCGGTATTGTATACCATTCTTGTACAATACACAAATAACCCGCATATAGTAGAGAGAAGCTTACTACGATGTTTCAGTCCGACTTGGTCCAAGTCGGACCGAAACGGGTTATTTGTGTATTGTTATTTGTGCGGGTTATTTGTGTATTGTCAACTGTATATGAGATACACAGCCAGGTTCTTAAGATCAAGGTTTCCTTATATATAAAAGATCTTTGATCTGCATGAAAAAACAGCAGCAATAACGTGAAAGCGCCATAATATACAAGAAGAATGGTCTACGAATGGGTGTGTTCCATATTCTCTGGAACGTGATGCTCATCACTGGAATGTACTTTGGCTGTCGAATCCAATATTGTAGCTGTAAGATCGGTGACACTGGAACTTGGAGGAAGAATATATAACAAAGGTACTCGACTGTGTAATTCAGTATACGAAGCTTTATTGAAATTAACATGACTAGGATTTGACGAATTACAATTAGTTATTATTTTATGTACATGTCAACACTCGGTGTTATCCTTTGTCATGGAACCATGTTATCAGATAAGATTATATATAATAAATATAAATAATCATTACATATTCTCAGAGAGTTAAACATACTGTGAATAGGTCAACAATGTTGTAATATCCAAATGGTCAACGTATTCAAGCCGCACTCTGAGTCGTAAATTTTCTGCTGACGACTAGACTTGTAATGTAA
The DNA here is from genome assembly GCF_038502225.1 of Cherax quadricarinatus. Lineage (NCBI taxonomy): Eukaryota > Metazoa > Arthropoda > Malacostraca > Decapoda > Parastacidae > Cherax > Cherax quadricarinatus. The sequence continues at coordinate 11,330,282 of NC_091348.1, forward strand.
ACAGAAACAATATTCAATATTTGAAATGCTTTATTAAAATATTAATGAATACACCAGATTTGCACTTATAGTAATTGACTTGTCCCTAAGAAGACGTAAAATGAAAGTAAATGTTAGATCATATTATTAATGTTTATTAAAACCCCGTCAAATATCTATATAATGATTTTTATTTAAATTACATATACAAAATACTTGAAAATAATGTTGGCAGCCATGAACAACAATGGCTGTTTGTCAGTGTGACACCGTCACATTATTTTGGCTACGAATTTATGCTACCATTTAGATGTGACTTTCAGAAATTACTAGTAAAACTTGGTACTTACTGGTTAATATTAGAGGACTGACTCACAGACTGGGAAGAAAATGCCTATAACCAGCCATAATAAATACTTCCTACACTGGTTCCTAAAATTAAGGCAGCGTTACAACCTTCACTTCATCTCTTCCTAAATAGATATGATGAGAACACAGACATGATATACCTGTCAAGTCACCTGAACATTTCTTTCTTGCAATATAAACTCCGTCTTTCGTATGTTCTCCGGTATTTAACATCTGTACTTCATGTGTTTTCGTCTATATAAACTTGGTACTTCATGTGTTCTCTGCTGTATCTAACATGGTACTTTCTGTGTTCTCTGGTACATATTGCTAAATTGTTTAATGTCCAGTTTACTTCACGAGGGTTATTAAGGCTGCTTGTCTCCTGTTCACCTTACTGGGTATATATACTGTGTCTGGTATACACTGAGAGACATACACCTCACTTGGTATATATATAGTGTGTCTGGTATACACTGAGAGACATACACCTCACTGGGTATATATACTGTGTCTGGTATACACTGAGAGACATACACCTCACTGGGTATATATACTGTGTCTGGTATACACTGAGAGACATACACCTCACTGGGTATATATACTGTGTCTGGTATACACTGAGAGACATGTGATGAATGGTTTGAGTCTCAATATTCAACTGAGAGACATACACCTCACTGGGTATATATACTGTGTCTGGTATACACTGAGAGACATACACCTTACTGGGTATATATACTGTGTTTGGTATACACTGAGAGACATACACCTTACTGGGTATATATACTGTGTTTGGTATACACTGAGAGACATACACCTTACTGGGTATATATACTGTGTCTGGTATACACTGAGAGACATACACCTCACTGGGTATATATACTGTGTCTGGTATACACTGAGAGACATACACTTCACTGGGTATATATACTGTCTGGTATACACTGAGAGACATACACCTCACTGGGTATATATATACTGTGTCTGGTATACACTGAGAGACATACACTTCACTGGGTATATATACTGTCTGGTATACACTGAGAGACATACACCTCACTGGGTATATATACTGTGTCTGGTATACACTGAGAGACATACACCTCACTGGGTATATATACTGTCTGGTATACACTGAGAGACATACACCTCACTGGGTATATATATACTGTGTCTGGTATACACTGAGAGACATACACCTCACTGGGTATATATACTGTGTCTGGTATACACTGAGAGACATACACCTCACTGGGTATATATACTGTGTCTGGTATACACTGAGAGACATACACCTCACTGGGTATATATACTGTCTGGTATACACTGAGAGACATACACCTCACTGGGTATATATACTGTGTCTGGTATACACTGAGAGACATATTCTCCCTCGGGAGCCAGAGACGGGTCATCGCAAGATTGAGACCCGTGCCAGGACTACGGTCTTGGCGAACATTATACATACATACATACTGAGAGACATACACCTCACTGGGTATATATACTGTGTCTGATATATACACTGAGAGACATACACCTCACTGGGTATATATACTGTGTCTGGTATACACTGAGAGACATACACCTCACTGGGTATATATGTACTGTGTCTGGTATACACTGAGTGACATACACCTCACCGCATATATATACTGTGTCTGGTATGCACTGAGAGACCTACACCTCACTGGGTATATATATTGTGTCTGGTATACACTGAGAGACATACACCTCACTGGGTATATATACTGTGTCTGGTATGCACTGAGAGACCTACACCTCACTGGGTATATATACTGTGTCTGGTATACACTGAGAGACATACACCTCACTGGGTATATATACTGTGTCTGGTATACACTGAGAGACATACACCTCACTGGGTATATATATACTGTGTCTGGTATACACTGAGTGACATACACCTCACCGCATATATATACTGTGTCTGGTATGCACTGAGAGACCTACACCTCACTGGGTATATATACTGTGTCTGGTATACACTGAGAGACACACCCAGCAGAGATAGGTGTTTTACTTTGATCCGAGGATATACGGTGGTGTGGGTGTCTCTGAGCTCTGAGGATTGCTTGGTCCTGTGGGTTAGGGCGTCATGTTCGATTCTCGTTCACCATGAGGTGGGCCAAAACCACATGGGTTCGAATCCTCGGCTGGTCGCAGTGTTGCTATTGATTCAGTACCACTCGTTCGTGGTCACAATAATAAAATACTGCTCGTGAAGGCTTGTACACCAAACTGGGATTAGAATGAAATTAACTCAGAGGCACCCATACCTCGGTATGTCATCGGATCAAGGTAAAACACATAGCTGTGCTGGGTGCTTGATTCTTATAGGATTGTGTGGTCCTGTGGGTTAGAGCGTCATGTGTGATTTTCGCTCACTATGAGGCGGGCCAAAACGACATGGGTTCGAACCTTCGGCTAGTCGCAGTGTTGTTATTGATATATATATATATATATATATATATATATATATATATATATATATATATATATATATATATATATATATATATATATATATATATATATATATATATATATATATATATATATATAATGTCGTGTCGAATAGGCAGAACTTGCGATCTTGGCTTAAATAGCAACGCTCATCTTGCCATATAGGACAAGTGAAAATTTGTGTATGTAATAATTTTGCCAAAATCATTCTGAACCTAAAGAAAAAAATATATTTGATTGTGTTTGTTTAGTACTAAATTATTGTAAATGTATTTAAAATATATTTAGTTAGGTTAGGCTAAAATAAATTGCTCTTGTTATAATAAGGTTAGGTAAGTTCTCTAAGTTTCTTTTGGTGCAAAATTAAAAAATTTTGCATTAACATTAATGAAAAATATATATCTTTAAACGTATAAGAGAAAATTTCAGAAAGGACTTAGTTCTTGCTAATTGACCAGTTTTACATATTCGACACGACACACACACACACACACACACACACACACACACACACACACACACACACACACACACACACACACAAATATATATATATATATATATATATATATATATATATATATATATATATATATATATATATATATATATATATATATATATATATATATATATATATACATATTACCAAATAGGTAAAACTGGTCAATTAGAAAGAACTCATTTAAAATTAATGCCTATGTAAAATTTTCTCTTATTCATACATTTAAAGACATATTTTTTTCATTTATGTTAATATAAAAATTAATGATTTTGTACCAAAAGAACTTTAGGAAACTTACCTAATGTTATAACGAGGACAAATTAATTTAGCCTAATCAACTAAATATATTTTATATAAGCTTACAATAATTGAATAATACACAAACACAATGAAATATATTTTTTCCCTTAAGTTCAGAATGATTTTTGCGAAATTATTGCATACACAAATTTTCGCTTGCATTATTTGGCAAGAAGAGCATTGCTATTTAAGCTAAACTCGCAAGTTTTACTTATTTGTCACGGCACACACACACACACACACACACACACACACACACACACACACAATGTGCAAGGAGGCTGAGGAGAGGTTTGTACCCAAGGGTAACAGGAATAATGAAAAAGCCAGGATGAGCCCATGGTTCACTCAAAGGTGCATGGAGGCAAAAACCAAGTGTGCTAGGGAATGGAAGAAATATAGAAGGCAAAGGACCTAGGAGAATAAGGAGAGCAGTCGTAGAGCCAGAAACGAATATGCACAGATAAGAGGTGAAGCCCAACGACAATATGAAGACGACATAGCAACGAAAGCCAAAGCTGACCCGAAACTGTTACACAGCCACATCAGGAGGAAAACAACAGTCAAGGACCAGGTAATCAGGCTAAGGAAGGAAGGAGGAGAGACAACAAGAAATGACCGTGAAGTATATGCGGAAATCAACAAGAGATTCAAAGAAGTGTTCACAGAGGAGACAGAAGGGGCTCCAGAAAGACGGAGAGGTGGGGTACACCACCATGTGCTGGACACAGTACACACAACCAAGGAAGAAGTGAAGAGGCTTCTGAGTGAGCTAGATACCTCAAAAGCAATGGGGTCGGATAACATCTCCCCATGGGTCCTGAGAGAGGGAGCAGAGGCGCTTTGTGTTCCCCTTACAATAATATTCAATACATCCATCGAAACCGGGAGATTGCCTGAGGCATGGACGACAGCAAATGTAGTCCCAATGTTTAAAAAAGGAGACAGACATGAAGCACTAAACTACAGACAAGTGTCACTGACATGTATAGTATGCAAAGTCGTGGAGAAGAATGTCAGGAGAAAAGTGGTGGAACACCTAGAAAGGAATGATCTCATCAACTGCAGCCAACATGGTTTCAGGGACGGGAAATCCTGTGTCACAAACCTACTGGAGTTCTATGACAGGGTGACAGCAGTAAGACAAGAGAGAGAGGGGTGGGTGGATTGCATTTTCTTGGACTGCAAGAAGGCGTTTGACACAGTTCCACACAAAAGATTGGTGCAAAAACTGGAGGACCAAGCAGGGATAACAGGGAAGGCACTGCAATGGATCAGGGAATACTTGTCAGGAAGACAGCACCTCGCCACTGTCAGGAAGACAGTGGCGAGGTGTCAGAGTGGGCGGCTGTGACCAGCGGGGTCCCACAGGGGTCAGTCCTAGGACCAGTGCTGTTTCTTTTATTTGTGAACGACATGACGGAAGGAATAGACTCCGAAGTGTCCCTGTTTGCAGATGACGTGAAGTTGATGAGAAGAATTCATTCGATCGAAGACCAGGCAGAACTACAAAGGGATCTGGGCAGGCTGCAGACCTGGTCCAGCAATTGGCTCTTGGAGTTCAACCCCACCAAGTGCAAAGTCATGAAGATTGGGGAAGGGCAAAGAAGACCGCAGACGGTGTACAGTCTAGGGGGCCAGAGACTACAAACCTCACTCAAGGAAAAAGATATTGGGGTGACTATAACACCAGGCACATCTCCTGAAGCGCACATCAACCAAATAACTGCTTCAGCATATGGGCGCCTAGCAAACTTAAGAACAGCATTCCGACATCTTAATAAGGAATCGTTCAGGACCCTGTACACCGTCTACGTTAGGCCCATACTGGAGTATGCGGCACCAGTTTGGAACCCACACCTAGCCAAGCACGTAAAGAAGCTAGAGAAAGTGCAAAGGTTTGCAAAAAGACTAGTCCCGGAGCTAAGGGGTATGTCCTACGAGGAGAGGTTAAGGGAAATCGACCTGACGGCGCTGGAGGAGAGGAGAGATGGGGGGGACATGATAACGACATACAAAATACTGAGAGGAATTGACAAGGTGGAC
>NC_091348.1:11338449-11398449 GCF_038502225.1 Cherax quadricarinatus
TCAATTAGCAAGAACTCATTTAAAATTAACTCCTTTCTAAAATTTTCTCTTATACGTTTAAAGATATATTTTTCTCATGAATGTTAATATGAAAAATTATAATTTTTCACTGAAAAAAAATTAGAAAACTTCCCTAACCTTATGATAACAAGAACAATTTATTTTAGCCTAACCCAACTAAATATATTTTAGATTTGTTTACAATAATTGAATACTAAACAAACACAGTGAAATATATATTTTTTGTTATGTTAAGAATGATTTTGACGAAATTATTGCATACATAAATTTTCGTTTGTCCTATATGGCAAGATGAGCGTTACTATTTAAGCTAAAATCGCAAGTTCTGCTTATTCGGCACGACATATATATATATATATATATATATATATATATATATATATATATATATATATATATATATATATATATATATATATATATATATATATATATATATATATATGTATATATATATATATATATATATGTATATATATATATATATATATATATATATATATATATATATATATATATATATATATATATATATATAAGCCGAACTCCCTTAAAAATTAAACTTTTCTAAAAGTTTTTTCCACAGATTGATGGCTAATTTTTTCCACTTGATGTTTATTTTTGGACCGAAACTAAGAATCCTCAAGTAACTCCCCTAAAATCAACACATCTTTTTATGTAAATTCTAAAGCATATAACATTGATCAACTTAAATATATTTAATATAGCATTAAATCTATTATATAAATTTTTTTTCGTTGTGGTCTGATCGATTTGCGTTGATTTATAGCAAAAAGAAATTTTCATCCGGCTTATTCGGCAAGGTGAACCCTTGCCAAACAGGCCAAAATATACGCCAGATATAAATCAAATATAAATATAAATTTATATTATAAAAATTTATAGAGATTTATTTTTTACGTGATACACGACTGGTTTAATCTTCAGCGGTAACATGCAAATCAAGCCTCGGCAGTAATCTAGTTGTGAGGAACAAAGTGGATGGACGTTTCAAGGCTACTGGAGCGTGGAAGAGAGCGGTCGTGTCTTGATCATTCTCTCCGCTGAACGCGCATCGCTGCAGTTACTGCTATTAGATATAGATGCTTGTGCAGTTATTGGATTTCAAAAATACTTTTATAGTTACTAACTTGTGAGGGGAAGGTGGCGAGGAGGGGAAGGGGTGTGGAAGTTCGCTTGAATGCACATAATTTTGTGTGTACGTGAGAGTGACTGTGGTGGTGTGGGTTATTTGAGTGTGGAAGTGCTTACTTTAGAGAAATAACGACTCCTGTGCTGCCTACCATTATATCTTTATTTACTACAAGTACATGTACAGGTTATACAGGCCTAGCTGACATCAATGACATACTACTATATAGAAAGCCCCTTGTTATGCAAAACATTTCGGGCAAATTAAGTCAATTTTGTCCCAGGATGCGACCCACGTCAGTCAACTAACACCCAGGTACCTATTTTACTAATGGGTGAACAGGGACAACAGGTGTCTTATGGAAACACGCCCCTAATGTTTTCCAGTCGTACCGGAGGAGATTCGAACTCCGGAAACAATGCGCTAGCGATCCAGCTACGGGCCACCTTCTCTATATTCACTCTAGGGTAGTGGGTGATTTGTTGAGGTAGGAATCTTAGGTAGTCACTTGACTACCAAGATCCCTGACAATCGTGGGTATTCATTCATCTCAGTATTTATTGTACTTATCTGTTTTCTTGCAGTTATTACCACCTAAATTTTTTAACGTAAAGTTATACTTTATTTTCTCTCGCCACTTCTCGTGGTAACTACCACAGGTGGTTCTTCACCCGCAGCGGGTGAAGAACCACCACGGGTGTTTCGAACGGGCCAACCAAAGTGGACTGCTCGAAACACCTGTAGCGTGGACACCTGTAGTTTGGACTACTGAACACTTGTGTGGTGTTCTGTAGTGTGGACTACTGAACACTTGTATGGTGTTCTGTAGTGTGAACTACTGAACACTTGTATGGTGTTCTGTAGTGTGGACTACTGAACACTTGTATGGTGTTCTGTAGTGTGGACTACTGAACACTTGTATGGTGTTCTGTAGTGTGGACTACTGAACACTTGTATGGTGTTCTGTAGTGTGGACTACTGAACACTTGTATGGTGTTCTGTAGTGTGGACTACTGAACACTTGTATGGTGCTCTGTAGTGTGGACTACTGAACACTTGTATGGTGCTCTGTAGTGTGAACTACTGAACACTTGTATGGTGTTCTGTAGTGTGGACTACTGAACACTTGTATGGTGTTCTGTAGTGTGGACTACTGAACACTTGTATGGTGTTCTGTAGTGTGGACTACTGAACACTTGTATGGTGTTCTGTAGTGTGGACTACTGAACACTTGTATGGTGCTCTGTAGTGTGGACTACTGAACACTTGTATGGTGTTCTGTAGTGTGGACTACTGAACACTTGTATGGTGCTCTGTAGTGTGGACTACTGAACACTTGTATGGTGTTCTGTAGTGTGGACTACTGAACACTTGTATGGTGTTCTGTAGTGTGGACTACTGAACACTTGTATGGTGCTCTGTAGTGTGGACTACTGAACACTTGTATGGTGCTCTGTAGTGTGGACTACTGAACACTTGTATGGTGTTCTGTAGTGTGGACTACTGAACACTTGTATGGTGTTCTGTAGTGTGGACTACTGAACACTTGTATGGTGTTCTGTAGTGTGGACTACTGAACACTTGTATGGTGTTCTGTAGTGTGGACTACTGAACACTTGTATGGTGCTCTGTAGTGTGGACTACTGAACACTTGTATGGTGTTCTGTAGTGTGGACTACTGAACACTTGTATGGTGTTCTGTAGTGTGGACTACTGAACACTTGTATGGTGTTCTGTAGTGTGGACTACTGAACACTTGTATGGTGTTCTGTAGTGTGGACTACTGAACACTTGTATGGTGTTCTGTAGTGTGGACTACTGAACACTTGTGGTCTGGGAAGCTTGTGGTGTTGAAGCGGAAGACTTCATATCAAAATTCCAGATGGTGAAGATAGCGCTGATGGAGCTACGATGACTCAAGAATTTTCTCTCTCTCTCTCTCTCTCTCTCTCTCTCTCTCTCTCTCTCTCTCTCTCTCTCTCCTTCTACCACTCTCCTTCCATTGCCTCCTTCCTTCCATCTGTCATCCCATTAATCTCTTCTTCCATGTTAAGCGTGTCTAGTAAGTTTTATATTTATTCTGCTGGTAAAACTCGCCAAAAATTTGGTAGTCATCCTTGCCATATGTAAGCAAGGAAATGAAAGCCATATAGGGCCAGCTGTAATCAAGGGAATGAGTCATCTAGTGCCAGCTGTAAGCAAGGGAATGAGTCATCTAGTGCCAGCTGTAAGCAAGGGAATGAGTCATCTAGTGCCAGCTGTAAGCAAGGGAATGAGTCATCTAGTGCCAGCTGTAAGCAAGGGAATGAGTCATCTAGTGCCAGCAGTAAGCAAGGGAATGAATCATCTAGTGCCAGCTGTAAGCAAGGAAATGAGAGCCATCTCATGGTGCATAGTCAACTTTGCCAGATGTTAGCAGGCTAATCAGAGCCATTTAGTGGTGGTATGCATCAGAACCATTTAGTGGTGGTATGCATCAAAGCCAACTAGTGGTGGTATGCATCAGAACCATCTAATGGCGGCATACATCAGAACCATCTAGTGGTGGTATGCATCAGAACCATCTAATGGCGGCATGCATCAGAACCATCTAGTGGTGGTATGCATCAAAGCCAACTAGTAGTGGTATGCATCAGAACCATCTAGTGGTGGTATGCATCAGAACCATCTAATGGCGGTATGCATCAGAACCATCTAGTGGTGGTATGCATCAGAACCATCTAGTGGTGGTATGCATCAGAACTATCTAGTAGTGGTATGCATCAGAACCATCTAGTGGTGGTATGCATCAAAGCCAACTAGTGGTGGTATGCATCAGAACCATCTAGTGGCGGTATGCATCAGAGCCATCTAGTGGTGGTATGCATCAGAGCCATCTAGTGGTGGTATGCAGCTAGTTAATTCTGCTGTGACTCTCTGACATCAGGGAGGAGTTGCGGGCCTGGTTTGATTACCTCGTCTCTTTGTGCAGTTTTTTGTCTATAGCTTTGCTGTTTGTATTTTTATTTTATTCTCCTCCAAGACAGTCATCTCCTATATATTAACTGCGGAGTTTTTTTTCCAATTTCCACTCTTTTTTTCAAAATATCAGCTGACTCTTGCAGTGTTTTTCTGTGTAAATTGTTAAGATCTCTACACACTACTTCCATTTCAGTCTTCAAATGTTCGTTTTCCTTATTTAGTTTGTCTAACAGTCTTCCCTGCCTCAAGTGATTTTCTTCCAGTATCCTCAGTCTATCAATAATTCCGCTTATTTTCTCCTGATTGCTGATATTTGGTATTTGCAAATATCTGCGCTTGGACCTTGTGCTGTCAGCCATTACATAAACAAAGCTTTTGCTGATAGTGATATCAGCCAATGTGCTAACAAGAAGTCCTGCCGTTTTTAATATTTTATCGTATAACCCACGTATTTTCTCTTTCAACACTATTTCCTTGACATGTTCAGGACACCACGAAATATCTTGCTACACTAAACTGGTTGTAGCAGTTGCTACACTTCCTTCACTACCCTGGTAGTAGCAGTTGCTACACTTCCTTCACTACCCTGGTAGTAGCAGTTGCTACACTTCCTTCACTAACCTGGTAGTAGCAGTTACTACACTTCCTTCACTAACCTGGTAGTAGCAGTTACTACACTCCCTTCACTACCCTGGTATTAGAAGTTGCTACACTTCCTTCACTACCCTGGTAGTAGCAGTTGCTACACTTCCTTCACTACCCTGGTAGTAGCAGTTACTACACTTCCTTCACTACCCTGGTAGTAGCAGTTACTACACTTCCTTCACTACCCTGGTAGTAGCAGTTGCTACACTTCCTTCACTACCCTGGTAGTAGCACTTACTACACTTCCTTCACTACCCTGGTAGTAGCAGCTACTACACTTCCTTCACTACCCTGGTAGTGAAAGTTGCTACACTTCCTTCACTACCCTGGTAGTAGCAGTTACTACACTTCCTTCACTACCCTGGTAGTAGCAGTTACTACACTTCCTTCACTATCCTGGAAGTAGCAGTTACTACTCTTCCTTCACTACCCTGGTAGTAGCAGTTGCTACACTTCCTTCACTACCCTGGTAGTAGCAGTTGCTACACTTCCTTCACTACCCTGGTAGTAGCAGTTACTACACTTCCTTCACTACCCTGGTAGTAGCAGTTACTACACTTCCTTCACTACCCTGGTAGTAGCAGTTACTACACTTCCTTCACTACCCTGGTAGTAGCAGTTGCTACACTTCCTTCACTACCCTGGTAGTAGCAGTTACTACACTTCCTTCACTACCCTGGTAGTAGCAGTTACTACACTTCCTTCACTACCCTGGTAGTAGCAGTTACTACACTTCCTTCACTACCCTGGTAGTAGCAGTTGCTACACTTCCTTCACTACCCTGGTAGTAGCAGTTACTACTCTTCCTTCACTATCCTGGAAGTAGCACTTACTACACTTCCTTCACTACCCTGGTAGTAGCAGCTACTACACTTCCTTCACTACCCTGGTAGTGAAAGTTGCTACACTTCCTTCACTACCCTGGTAGTAGCAGTTACTACACTTCCTTCACTACCCTGGTAGTAGCAGTTACTACACTTCCTTCACTACCCTGGTAGTAGCAGTTACTACACTTCCTTCACTACCCTGGTAGTAGCAGCTACTACACTTCCTTCACTACCCTGGTAGTGAAAGTTGCTACACTTCCTTCACTACCCTGGTAGTAGCAGTTGCTACACTTCCTTCACTACCCTGGTAGTAGCAGATACTACACTTCCTTCACTACCCTGGTAGTAGCAGTTGCTACACTTCCTTCACTACCCTGGTAGTAGCAGTTACTACACTTCCTTCACTACCCTGGTAGTAGAAGTTGCTGCACTTCCTTCACTACCCTGGTAGTAGCAGTTGCTACACTTCCTTCACTACCCTTGTAGTAGCAGTTGCTACACTTCCTTCACTACCCTGGTAGTAGCAGTTGCTACACTTCCTTCACTACCCTGGTAGTAGCAGTTGCTACACTTCCTTCACTACCCTGGTAGTAGCAGTTGCTACACTTCCTTCACTACCCTGGTAGTAGCAGTTACTACACTTCCTTCACTACCCTGGTAGTAGCAGTTGCTACACTTCCTTCACTACCCTGGTAGTAGCAGTTGCTACACTTCCTTCACTACCCTGGTAGTAGAAGTTGCTGCACTTCCTTCACTACCCTGGTAGTAGCAGTTACTACACTTCCTTCACTACCCTGGTAGTAGCAGTTACTACACTTCCTTCACTACCCTGGTAGTAGAAGTTGCTGCACTTCCTTCACTACCCTGGTAGTAGCAGTTACTACACTTCCTTCACTACCCTGGTAGTAGCAGTTACTACACTTCCTTCACTACCCTGGTAGTAGAAGTTGCTGCACTTCCTTCACTACCCTGGTAGTAGCAGTTGCTACACTTCCTTCACTACCCTGGTAGTAGCAGTTGCTACACTTCCTTCACTACCCTGGTAGTAGCAGTTACTACACTTCCTTCACTACCCTGGTAGTAGCAGTTACTACACTTCCTTCACTACCCTGGTAGTAGCAGTTACTACACTTCCTTCACTACCCTGGTAGTAGCAGTTACTACACTTCCTTCACTACCCTGGTAGTAGAAGTTGCTGCACTTCCTTCACTACCCTGGTAGTAGCAGTTACTACACTTCCTTCACTACCCTGGTAGTAGCAGTTGCTACACTTCCTTCACTACCCTGGTAGTAGCAGTTGCTACACTTCCTTCACTACCCTGGTAGTAGCAGTTGCTACACTTCCTTCACTACCCTGGTAGTAGCAGTTACTACACTTCCTTCACTACCCTGGTAGTAGCAGTTACTACACTTCCTTCACTACCCTGGTAGTAGCAGTTACTACACTTCCTTCACTACCCTGGTAGTAGCAGTTACTACACTTCCTTCACTACCCTGGTAGTAGAAGTTGCTGCACTTCCTTCACTACCCTGGTAGTAGCAGTTACTACACTTCCTTCACTACCCTGGTAGTAGCAGTTACTACATTTCCTTCACTACCCTGGTAGTAGCAGTTACTACACTTCCTTCACTACCCTGGTAGTAGCAGTTACTACACTTCCTTCACTACCCTGGTAGTAGAAGTTGCTGCACTTCCTTCACTACCCTGGTAGTAGCAGTTACTACACTTCCTTCACTACCCTGGTAGTAGCAGTAACTACACTTCCTTCACTACCCTGGTAGTAGCAGTTACTACACTTCCTTCACTACCCTGGTAGTAGCAGTTGCTACACTTCCTTCACTACCCTGGTAGTAGCAGTTGCTACACTTCCTTCACTACCCTGGTAGTAGAAGTTGCTGCACTTCCTTCACTACCCTGGTAGTAGCAGTTACTACACTTCCTTCACTACCCTGGTAGTAGCAGTTACTACACTTCCTTCACTACTCTGGTAGTAGAAGTTGCTGCACTTCCTTCACTACCCTGGTAGTAGCAGTTACTACACTTCCTTCACTACCCTGGTAGTAGCAGTTACTACACTTCCTTCACTACCCTGGTAGTAGCAGTTGCTACACTTCCTTCACTACCCTGGTAGTAGCAGTTGCTACACTTCCTTCACTACCCTGGTAGTAGCAGTTACTACACTTCCTTCACTACCCTGGTAGTAGCAGTTACTACACTTCCTTCACTACCCTGGTAGTAGCAGTTACTACACTTCCTTCACTACCCTGGTAGTAGCAGTTACTACACTTCCTTCACTACCCTGGTAGTAGCAGTTACTACACTTCCTTCACTACTCTGGTAGTAGAAGTTGCTGCACTTCCTTCACTATCTCCTTTAATAGTGCAACCTTTCAAGGCGGAATAATGGTCGTCTTGGTTCGAACCTAATTACCTCCCATTCATTATCATTCATGATCTCCCACGACCCCTACGGGTTCAGCACTTCCCAATAATTTAATAACAGTAATAAAGAAAAATGTGTCAACAGAGATACGCGTAATTATTGAAATATCTTGGGTAAGTAGAGATAATTACAATACATTTAACGATGTAAATTACCCTTGTTCGCCCCACATAAAGGCAGGTTAGAGTTCCTTGAGACTCTTAGCAAGTCGTTATCTTATATGTTCGGTAATTACTGTAACAGGAGTTGGAAAAATACACAAACGTAGCATAATGCTCTCCTTTATGTGACGTGTTTTTCTGTGTATAAACAAATGGGGTAAGTATACGAGTTGTATTTGGTGGTGTAAATTAATGCGTATTGTATTACGCATTTTGTTTGGGTACGCCGTTTAAACCATTAAAATATGGAACAGATGGTTAACCTTAGTGGCTTCAGCAACTGTAAATTATTCCCCGTCTATGGCTGTTTGAGTGAACCCCGTGGCTGGTGTTTGAGTGAACCCCGTGGCTGGTGTTTGAGTGAACCCCGTGGCTGGTGTTTGAGTGAACCCCGTGGCTGGTGTTTGAGTGAACCCCGTGGCTGGTGTTTGAGTGAACCCCGTGGCTGGTGTTTGAGTGAACCCCGTGGCTGGTGTTTGAGTGAACCCCGTGGCTGGTGTTTGAGTGAACCCCGTGGCTGGTGTTTGAGTGAACCCCGTGGCTGGTGTTTGAGTGAACCCCGTGGCTGGTGTTTGAGTGAATCTGTCTGGTGACTGAGTGAACCTGGCTGGTGACTGAGTGAACCTGGCTGGTGATTGAGTGAACCTGGCTGGTGATTGAACCTGGCTGGTGACTTAATGAACCAGATTGGTATTTGAGTGAACGTGGCTGGTGTGTGGGTTCAGTGTAGGCAGCCAGAGCTCACACTACGCCAGAGCATAACACTCACGCTCACTGCAACTTTACCTATATTATGTACTGCCATTTTTAGTGATTATTTTTTTAAGGTTTACTGTGTATCTCGCTTATCAGACGAATTTTTTCTGGTCAAGGAACAATACTCATGGAAATGTTAGGATGTTTAGCTGTGTGTTTATTGGGCAGGAAATCAGGTAGGCAGAGAAACATGACCTTGGTGTTGTGTGTTCACCTTTCGCTAATCATGCACCCCTGATCTTTACCTACACTGCAAGCTGCATGACCCTTGTGGGCTTAGCGCTCAGTTATGCTTATAATAATTACCTACAATGTCTTTATCTTGTGTCTTATGTATTCTTGTGGATGTTTGCAACTATATGCAGTGTTTCTGTGTCCTGTCTTTATCTCGTAATATCCCTGTCTGTACCCTTATCTACACTCAAGGGAGGTTCCTTGACCCTGGTGAGGGGGCTCTTGATCTAGGGAATTGGATCTGTGCTCCATTTTCCTGAAGTAAGCCTGAATGCCGTCCATTCCCCCCCCCCCCACACTCCGCAGGCGCAGTATAATCCATACGGGTTTAGCCCTCCCCATGATAATAATATACCGTCATCTATAGTCTATACCGACACTAAACACTCTGATTTGACTTATTCCTCGGGAATTCTGACTTTCTCTATTCCGAAGATGTTTAGCTAGCTAGTGACATCATCAGTTCAGTACTGAAGTATTTGAAGGTGTTAATACAGGAGACAGTAGAAGACGGGGTAATCAGTCCCTAAGTCTGTTAGGTTTTCATCACTTTAGTCTTGACTGTACTGAGTTGATAAAATCAGTGGTTGATGAAATTTTTCCATCATAAAGGAATCTAGTTGTTGCACATATGTCTTAGTCATCAATTTGTCTTTTTTGCCACTGATGTTCCAAAATAATGGCGTGAAACTGATACTTGTGGAACGCCACACATAAATGTTCGCCATTATGATTTCACCCCATTTATATAAATACTCTGTTATCTATTGATTACTTATGCCTCGATATATAACAGAACTTTTCCTCCTATACCATGAGCCGCCACTTATTTAAGACTTTTCTGCAGTACTTTATCAGAAGTCATACTGAAATCAAAATAAAATATATTTTGTCGTGGTTTATTGCCTCAAATACTTTACAGAAGGTCAAGATATATATCAGACAGGAACGGTTCCTTAAGAACCCAGAGTGAGACTCATTAATCATTTCAGTCTCGTCAAGTTGATTTCATATTATATCGACTAAAATTGATTCTAATAATTTGTTTACTATTAAGGTCAGGCTTATTGGACAGTAATTTGATTATTATTATTATTAAATATTCGCCGGTATTCTCCCGGCCCGGGCCTTTTCCAAGTGGTGGCCCGGCCTTGGCTCCCTCTTTAGGGAGTGTCTGAGACCTAAGTCTCCCATGGGAGGAGGCACAAGTACCTCCTCATCTTTGGGACCAACTGTCCCCAGGCCTAGCCACAAGCTAGGCCTCACTGGTCTGCCATCCCCGCCCCAAAGGGGCAAATGGGAATGACAGTCTTATGAGCTAAAGGCTCGGGCTCAGGCACCTACCCTACCCTAGAAGGGTTAGGCATGGTATCGATAGTAATTTGATGGAATCGACATATCCTTGATTGAAAGATATGAATTATATTAGTCACCTTCCACACCTCCGCCTTGTGAATGGCTTACTAACTCCCTACCTGCACTCCCGGAGTACCTTCAATAACACTTCCTCGGGGACCGGGAATTACTTTAGTTGGTCTGCTTTAATAACCATAACACTTGTGACAGTGATGTTACTTGTTGTTTTCCTCAGACTCTATATAATTATTAACTACTGGGATATCATTTCAGTTTTCTTATGTTGAGACTGACAGGAAATAAATATTAAAAAGAGAGCCAATTTCCTGCTGATTACCAACAAGCTGTCCGGACTTAGGTCCCGCAGGACCTATTTATCCCTCACCTTTGTCCTATACTCTTAAAGGAACCCTCTTTTAATTTTTTTAAAATCACTAGTTACTTTGATTTCACATTTACGTTTCGTTTCTCTAATCTCCTTCTCTCTCTTGTGATGCGCTTCCAGATTCTTCTTTTATTCATCCATTGGGGACAGTTTATATTTGAAATAATTTCTCTTTGGGGAATATATGTATACTTTTGACACATTGTTCGTTAATAAGTAAAAGTGTCACATTGAAACTTTCGTTATTGGAAGTTCATTGTCAATAGAATCGTTAGTCAGATAACGTTAATGAAGGCTAGACAGGTGTTCCTTAAGTCCTATATAGTCAGTAGAACGAAAATCTGGGACTTTTTGTTTATTTTTGTAATCCCAGGTAGTATTGAAGATTTGTACGAAGATCTACAGTGATCTCTACATTATTTAGAAAAGTTTCCTTGTTTAATAACACCAAGTTAAGCAGATTATTGCCTTTTTTTTTTTTGTTACATAATGATTGAAAAAAGTAATTCTGAACCACTTCCAAAAAGCCACTGGACTCCAAGTTACCGCTCAAAGACCTCCAGTCAGCTTAGATAAAATAAAAATTTCTTTCAATTACTACATTATCACGTCTTCAAGCCCTAACAATTTAGTCACAGAAAGTCTCCCTCTGTCACTGTCCAGGTTCAGGGGTCGGTATATTACACCTAAAATCAGTTTATCATGTCCTTCTAAAAATTCTACCCAGACAGATTCTGCATTTCTTCGATTTTTATTCCAGTTTTTATGCAACAATTCATATTTTCTTGAACATATAGTGGTACCCCATCGGCCTCCCCGCACTCCTGTGTGTTTTTTTTTTTTTTTTATTCGCCGGTATTTTCCCGGCCCGGGTCTTTTCCAAGTAGTGGTGACCCGGCCTTGGCTCCCTATCTGGGGAGTGTCTCGAGACTTAAGTCTCCCATGGGAGGATGTATAGTACCTCCTCATCTTTGGGACCAAGTGTCCCCAGGCCTAGCCACATTCCCCGCCCTCACAGGGCTCGTAGAGAGAAGCTAGGCCTCTGGTCTGCCATCTACCCCGCCTCAAAGGGGCTCGTGGGGATGGCAGTCTTATGAGCTGCAGATGGTAGCAAGCTCAGGCCTCTCTTGACCTTCTTGACTCCTGTGTGTGACATCAGTCACGTCCTGACTCTTCAAATTAAATCATGCCTCATTTATTGCAATAACAGCAATCTTTCCCTCACATGCAACTAGACGTAATTCATTCATTTTATTTCTTCCAATTTGACTATCTGTATAATAAATTAAAATGATTTTTCATCTGTACTTGTCATCTGACCATCTCTGCCTCTCCAAAATTTCAATTACATTTGATCAATGATACTTGATGAATGTTATTTCTAACATCCATGATATCAGAATTTTGATATTTTATACAACTCAAATCAGTAGTTCCACAATCAATTTTCCCATAAAAACCCACAATTCTAACTACTTCTAGATCATAGCTGTAATACCTCCCATCTGAGGTAGGTAATCCCGCCACCACGACTCCAGATAAATGAACTTTATGCCTGACATACACGTCATTCCTTCCATGGAAGTTGTTCCAGTTACCTTTGAAAGGTGTTGCAATGATCTCAGTGAAGAATGAGACACTTATGCAACATTTGGGAATCTTTATTGTGGAAAACTTTTCTTCAGCCAGTGATTTCTTCAGTCCAGTACAGGGGAGACCGGTGGAAGATGATGAGGTGTTTGAGGTAATCAGTCCCTCAGCTTGGAGTCGATGTGTTCAGTTCATCAATCTTGAGAAAAGTATAACATATGCGCGGAGAAGTGGCTTATGTATTGCAGTCAGGTGAGTTGAAGCAGGAGGAGACGGAGTCACCAGTGGACAAATCCACTAGTGTCAGTAGATCATGCCTGTAGGTTACATAACTTGTCGATTTTCTAAACCATTTACATCACAATAATCTTAATGTTTGTCCAGCCAGAAATTATAGCAGTTGCTCTGACCAGCCATTCATTTCCGCGGGGGCGTTGACCCCCGGAACTCTCTCCAGATAAACTCCAGATAAACATCTCGGCAAAAAACCACGTAGTACAGGGCGTCTTCCTTTCTTTCTGATTATATATACATTGATGACCTCTACCTCCTAATTACGTCTTCCTACTGACACACATAATAGGATTAGTCCCATCCTTATCTATGATGATTAGACGTCTAACAATACCCTTCATCCCTGCCCCAGGATAACACACCCTCTGCCTCGCAACACCATCATCAACACCAACACTGAGACAACACCTTCGACAGCACTATTAGTTTACGACACCGACAAGTTGATGAAACAGACTTATGTGCAACACCTGTGTATCTTATTTTGAAGACGTTTCGCCCACAAGCAGTAAGATTGCACCAACGGTAAGATAGCACCAGCAGTAAGACAACATTAACAGTAAAATAGCACCAGTATTCAGATTACACAAGTAGTATGACAGCACCAACAGTAAGATAGCACCAGAAGCAAGACAACAGCAGTAAGATAGTACTAACAGTAAGCTAGCACCAGCAATAAGATAACCAATAATAGGATAGCACCAGCAGCAAGATACCAACAGTATGATAACACCAGAAGCAAGATAACACCAGCAGCAAGATAACACCAGCAGTAAGGTACCAACAGTATGATAGCACTAACAGTAATATGACACCAGCAGTAAAATAACACCAACAGTAAGATAGCACCAATTGTAAGGTAGCACCGGCAGTAAGATAGCACCAGAAATAAGATGGCACCAGCAGTAAGATAACGCCAACAGTAAGATAACACCAGCAGTAAGATAGCACCGACAGTAAGAGAGCACTGGCAGTAAGATATCAACAACATGATACCATCGGCAGTAAGATAGCACAAGAAGTAAGATAGCACAACAGTAAGATAGCACCAGCAATAATATACCAACAGTAAGACAGCACGGCAGTAAGATAACACCAACAATATGATAGCACCAACAGTAAGATAACAACGACAGTAAGATAACAACAGCAATATAACAAAATCAACACTACTCACAAGATTATCTTAAACAATCAACCGTTTTCAGGGTGATCATTGCCTGATTGGCTCGGCCCAAGGTGTCGTTTTATCAAGATAATGGCCTCTGATTGCCTCTGATTCTCTCCCTAAGTCTCAAGGTACACAAAATTATCATTATTATCGTAGCAAAGCTGATGATGGAAGGCAGCAAGCTGCCAGAAGTTAATTATCAAATATTTCTTTAAATTTCGTCAGGCCAATTTTGTCGTCGAACGAGTGTGTTGTTGTTGGCAGTGTGTTGTTGTTGGCAGTGTGTTGTTGTTGGTGGTAGTGTGTTGTTGTTAGTGGCAGTGTGTTGTTGTTAGTGGCAGTGTGTTGTTGTTGGTGGTAGTGTGTTGTTGTTGGTGGCAGTGTGTGGTTGTTAGTGGCAGTGTGTTGTTGTTAGTGGCAGTGTGTTGTTGTTGGTGGTAGTGTGTTGTTGTTGGTGGCAGTGTGTTGTTGTTAGTGGCAGTGTGTTGTTGTTAGTGGCAGTGTGTTGTTGTTGGTGGTAGTGTGTTGTTGTTGGTGGCAGTGTGTTGTTGTTAGTGGCAGTGTGTTGTTGTTAGTGGCAGTGTGTTGTTGTTGCTGGTAGTGTGTTGTTGTTAGTGGCAGTGTGTTGTTGTTAGTGGCAGTGTGTTGTTGTTAGTGGCAGTGTGTTGTTGTTAGTGGCAGTGTGTTGTTGTTGGTGGTAGTGTGTTGTTGTTAGTGGCAGTGTGTTGTTGTTAGTGGCAGTGTGTTGTTGTTGGTGGCAGTGTGTTGTTGTTGGTGGTAGTGTGTTGTTGTTAGTGGCAGTGTGTTGTTGTTGGTGGTAGTGTGTTGTTGTTGGTGGTAGTGTGTTGTTGTTAGTGGCAGTGTGTTGTTGTTAGTGGCAGTGTGTTGTTGTTGGTGGTAGTGTGTTGTTGTTAGTGGCAGTGTGTTGTTGGTGGTGGTAGTGTGTTGTTGTTAGTGGCAGTGTGTTGTTGTTAGTGGCAGTGTGTTGTTGTTGGTGGTAGTGTGTTGTTGTCAGTGGCAGTGTGTTGTTGTTAGTGGCAGTGTGTTGTTCTTGGTGGCAGTGTGTTGTTGTTGGTGGTAGTGTGTTGTTGTTAGTGGCAGTGTGTTGTTGTTAGTGGCAGTGTGTTGTTGTTGGTGGCAGTGTGTTGTTGGTGGTGGTAGTGTGTTGTTGTTGGTGGCAGTGTGTTGTTGTTGGTGGCAGTGTGCTGTTGTTGGTGGCAGTGTGTTGTTGTTGGTGGTAGAGTGTTGTTGTTGGTGGCAGTGTGTTATTGTTGGTGGCAGTGTGTTGTTGTTGGAGGCAGTGTGTTGTTGTTGGTGGCAGTGTGTTGTTGTTGGAGGCAGTGTGTTGTTGTTGGTGGCAGTGTGTTGTTGTTGGAGGCAGTGTTGTTGTTGGTGGCAGTGTGTTGTTGTTGGTGGTAGTGTGTTGTTGTTGGTGGCAGTGTGTTGTTGTTGGTGGTAGTGTGTTGTTCTTGGTGGCAGTGTGTTGTTGTTGGTGGTAGTGTGTTGTTGTTAGTGGCAGAGTGTTGTTGTTGGTGGCAGTGTGCTGTTGTTGGTGGCAGTGTGTTGTTGTTAGTGACAATGTGTTGTTGTTGGTGGTAGTGTGTTGTTGTTGGTGGCAGTGTGTTGTTGTTAGTGACAATGTGTTGTTGTTGGTGGTAGTGTTGTTGCTGGTGGTAATGTGTTGTTGTTAGTGGCAGTGTGTTGTTGTTGGTGGTAGTGTGTTGTTGTTGGTGGCAGTATGTTGTTGATGGTGGTAGTGTGTTGTTCTTGGTGGCAGTGTGTTGTTGTTGGTGGTAGTGTGCTGTTGTTGGTGGCAGAGTGTTGTTGTTGGTGGCAGTGTGGTGTTGTTGGTGGCAGTGTGTTGTTGTTGGTGGCAGTGTGTTGTTGCTGGTGTCAGAGTGTTGTTGTTAGTGGCAGTGTGTTGTTGTTAGTGGCAGTGTGTTGTTGTTGGTGGTAGCGTGTTGTTGTTGGCGGCAGTGTATTGTTGTTGGTGGTAGTGTGTTGTTGTTAGTGGCAGTGTTTTGTTGTTGGTGGTAGTGTGTTGTTGTTAGTGGCAGTGTGTTGTTGTTGGTGGCAGTGTGCTGTTGTTGGTGGCAGTGTGTTGTTGTTAGTGACAATGTGTTGTTGTTGGTGGTAGTGTGTTGTTGTTGGTGGCAGTGTGTCGTTGTTAGTGGTAGTGTGTTGTTGTTGGTGGCAGTGTGCTGTTGTTGATGGCAGTGTGTTGTTGTTAGTGACAATGTGTTGTTGTTTGTGGTAGTGTGTTGTTGTTGGTGGCAGTGTGTTGTTGTTGGTGGTAGTGTGTTGTTGTTAGTGACAATGTGTTGTTGTTGGTGGTAGTGTGTTGTTGTTGGTGGCAGTGTGTTGTTGTTGGTGGTAGTGTTGTTGTTGGTGGCAGTGTGTTGTTGTTGGTGGTAGTGTGTTGTTGTTAGTGACAATGTGTTGTTGTTGGTGGTAGTGTGTTGTTGTTGGTGGTAGTGTGTTGTTGTTGGTGGCAGTGTGTTGTTGTTGGTGGTAGTGTATTGTTGTTAGTGACAATGTGTTGTTGTTGGTGGTAGTGTGTTGTTGTTGGTGGGAGTGTGTTGTTGTGGGTGGCAGTGTGTTGTTGTTGGTGGTAGTGTGTTGTTGTTAGTGGCAGTGTGTTGTTGTTGGTGGCAGTGTGTTGTTGTTGGTGGCAGTGTGTTGTTGTTGGTCGCAGTGTGTTGTTGTTGTTGGTGGCAGTGTGTTGTTGTGGGTGGTAGTGTGTTGTTGTTGGTGGCAGTGTGTCGTTGTTAGTGATAGTGTGTTGTTGTTGGTGGCAGTGTGTTGTTGTTGGTGGCAGTGTATTGTTGTTGGTGGTAGTGTGTTGTTGTGGGTGGTAGTGAGTTATTGTTGGTGGTAGTGTGTTGTTGTTGATGGCATTGTGTTGTTGTTGGTGGCAGTGTGTTGTTGTTGGTGACAGTGTGTTGTTGTTGGTGGCAGTGTGTTGTTGTTGGTGGCAGTGTGTTGTTGTTGCTGGTAGTGTTTTCTTGATGGTGGTAGTGCGTTGTTGTTGGTGGCAGTGTGTTGTTGTTGGTGGTAGTGTGTTGTTGTTGGTGGCAGTGTGTTGTTATTGGTGGCAGTGCGTTGTTGTTGGTGGCAGTGTGTTGTTGATGGTGGCATTGTGTTGTTGTTGGTGGCAGTGTGTTGTTGTTGGTGGCAGTGTGTTGTTGTTGGTGGTAGTGTGTTGTTGTTGGTGGCAGTGTGTTGTTATTGGTGGCAGTGTGTTGTTGTTGGTGGCAGTGTGTTGTTGATGGTGGCATTGTGTTGTTGTTGGTGGCAGTGTGTTGTTGTTGGTGGCAGTGTGTTGTTGATGGTGGCATTGTGTTGTTGTTGGTGGCAGTGTGTTGTTGTTGGTGGCAGTGTGTTGTTGTTGGTGGTAGTGTGTTGTTGTTTGTGGCAGTGTATTGTTGTTGGTGGTAGTGTGTTGTTGTGGGTGGTAGTGAGTTATTGTTGGTTGTAGTGTGTTGTTGTTGGTGACAGTGTGTTGTTGTTGGTGGCAGTGTGTTGTTGTTAGTGGCAGTGTGTTGTTGTTGGTGGCAGTGTGTTGTTGTTGGTGACAGTGTGTTGTTGTTGGTGGCAGTGTGTTGTTGTTGGTTGCAGTGTGTTGTTGTTTATGGCAGTGTGTTGTTGTTGGTGGCAGTGTGTTGTTGTTGGTGGTAGTGTGTTGTTGTTGGTGGCAGTGTATTGTTGTTGGTTGTAATGTGTTGTTGTTGGTGGTAGTGTGTTGTTGTTGGTGGTAGTGTGTTGTTGTTGGTGGTAGTGTGTTGTTGTTGGTGGTAGTGTGTTGTTGTTGGTGGCAGTGTGTTGTTGTTGGTGGTAGTGTGTTGTTGTTGGTGGTAGTGTGTTGTTGTTGGTGGTAGTGTGTTGTTGTTGGTGGTAGTGTGTTGTTGTTGGTGGTAGTGTGTTGTTGTTGGTGTTAGTGTGTTGTTGTTGGTGGCAGTGTGTTGTTGTTGGTGGCAGTTTCTTGTTGTTGGTGGTAGTGTGTTGTTGTGGGTGGTAGTGTGT
Organism: Cherax quadricarinatus; assembly: GCF_038502225.1. Classification (NCBI taxonomy): domain Eukaryota; kingdom Metazoa; phylum Arthropoda; class Malacostraca; order Decapoda; family Parastacidae; genus Cherax; species Cherax quadricarinatus. Next base: position 11,356,469 of record NC_091348.1, read on the forward strand.
TGTTGTTGGTTGCAATGTGTTGTTGTTGGTGGCAGTGTGTTGCTGTTGGTGGTAGAGTGTTGTTGTTGGTGGTAGTGTGTTGTTGTTGGTGGTAGAGTGTTGTTGTTGGTGGTAGTGTGTTGTTGTTGGTGGCAGTGTGTTGTTGTGGGTGATAGTGTGTTGCTCTTGGTGGTAGTGTGTTGTTGTGGGTGGCAGTGTGTAGTTTTGGGTGGTAGTGTGTTGTTGTGGGAGACAGTGTGTTGTTGTGGGTGGCAGTGTGTTGTTGTAGGTGGTAGTATGTTGTTGTGGGTGGTAGTGTGTTGTTGTGGGTGGCAGTGTGTTGTTGTGGATGGCAGTGTGTTGTTGTGGGTGGTAGTGTGTTGGTGTGGGTGATAGTGTGTTGTTGTGGGTGGTAGTGCGTTGTTGTGGGTGGTAGTGTGTTGTTGTGGGTGGTAGTGTGTTGTTATGAATGGCAGTGTGTTGTTGTGGGTGGTAGTGTGTTGGAGTATGTGATAGTGTGTTGTTGTGGGAGGTAGTGTGTTGTTGTGGGTGGCAGTGTGTTGTTGTTGGTGGTAGTGTGTTGTTGTTGGTGGTAGTGTGTTGTTGTTGGTTGTAATGTGTTGTTGTTGGTGGTAGTGTGTTGTTGTTGGTTGTAGTGTGTTGTTGTTGGTGGTAGTGTGTTGTTGTTGGTGGTAGTGTGTTCTTGTTGGTGGTAGTGTGTTGTTGTTGGTTGTAATGTGTTGTTGTTGGTAGTAGTGTGTTGTTGTGGGTGGTAGTGTCTTGTTGTTGGTGGTAGTGTGTTGTTGTTGGTGGTAGTGTGTTGTTGTTGGTTGTAATGTGTTGGTGTGGGTGGTAGTGTGTTGTTGTGGGTGGTAGTGTGTTGTTGTGGGTGGCAGTGTGTTGTTGTTGGTGGTAGTGTGTTGTTGTTGGTGGTAATGTGTTGTTGTTGGTTGTAATGTGTTGTTGTTGGTGGTAGTGTGTTGTTGTTGGTGGTAGTGTGTTGTTGTTGGTGGTAGTGTGTTGTTGTTGGTGGTAGTATGTTGTTGTTGGAGGTAGTGTGTTGTTGTTTTTGGTAGTGTGTTGTTGTTGTTGGTAGTGTGTTGTTGTTGGTGGTAGTGTGTTGTTGTAGGTGGCAGTGTGTTGTTGTTGGTTGCAGTGTGTTGTTGTTGGTGGCAGTGTGTTGCTGTTGGTGATAGTGTGTTGTTGTTGGTGGTAGTGTGTTGTTGTTGGTGGCAGTGTGTTGCTGTTGGTGATAGTGTGTTGTTGTTGGTGGAAGTGTGTTGTTGTTGGTGGCAGTGTGTTGTTGTTGGTGGCAGTGTGTTGTTGTTGGTGCTAGTGTGTTGTTGTTGGTGGTAGTGTGTTGTTGTTGGTGGTAGTGTGTTGTTGTTGGTGGTAGTGTGTTTTTGTTGGTGGTAGTGTGTTGTTGCTGGTGTTAGTGTGTTGTTGTTGGTGGCAGTGTATTGTTGTTGGTTGCAGTGTGTTGTTGGTGGTGGCAGTGTGCTGTTGTTGGTGGTAGTGTGTTGTTGTTGGTGGTAGTGTGTTGTTGTTGGTGGTAGTGTTTTGCCGTTGGTGGCAGTGTATTGTTGTTGGTGGCAGTGTGTTGTTGTTGGTGATAGTGTGTTGCTGTTGGTGGTAGTGTGTTGTTGTGGGTGGCAGTGTGTAGTTGTGGGTGGTAGTGTGTTGTTGTGGGTGATAGTGTGTTGTTGTGGGTGGCAGTGTATTGTTGTTGGTGGTAGTATGTTGTTGTGGGTGGTAGTGTGTTGTTGTGGGTGGCAGTGTGTTGTTGTGGGTGGCAGTGTGTTGTTGTGGGTGGTAGTGTGTTGGTGTGGGTGATAGTGTGTTGTTGTGGGTGATAGTGTGTTGTTGTGGGTGGTAGTGTGTTGTTGTGGGTGGTAGTGTGTTGTTGTGGGTGGTAGTGTGTTGTTGTGGGTGATAGTGTGTTGTTGTGGGTGATAGTGTGTTGTTGTGGGTGGTAGTGTGTTGTTGTGGGTGATAGTGTGTTGTTGTGGGTGGTAGTGTGTTGTTGTGGGTGGTAGTGTGTTGTTGTGGGTGGTAGTGTGTTGTTGTGGGTGGTAGTGTGTTGTTGTGGGTGATAGTGTGTTGTTGTGGGTGGTAGTGTGTTGTTGTGGGTGGTAGTGTGTTGTTGTGGGTGGTAGTGTGTTGTTGTGGGTGGTAGTGTGTTGTTGTGGGTGATAGTGTGTTGTTGTGGGTGGTAGTGTGTTGTTGTGGGTGGTAGTGTGTTGTTGTGGGTGGTAGTGTGTTGTTGTGGGTGGTAGTGTGTTGTTGTGGGTGATAGTGTGTTGTTGTGGGTGGTAGTGTGTTGTTGTGGGTGGTAGTGTGTTGTTGTGGGTGGTAGTGTGTTGTTGTGGGTGGTAGTGTGTTGTTGTGGGTGATAGTGTGTTGTTGTGGGTGGTAGTGTGTTGTTGTGGGTGGTAGTGTGTTGTTGTGGGTGGTAGTGTGTTGTTGTGGGTGGTAGTGTGTTGTTGTGGGTGACAGTGTGTTGTTGTGGGTGGTAGTGTGTTGTTGTGGGTGGTAGTGTGTTGTTGTGGGTGATAGTGTGTTGTTGTGGGTGGTAGTGTGTTGTTGTGGGTGGTAGTGTGTTGTTGTTGGTGATAGTGTGTTGCTGTTGGTGGTAGTGTGTTGTTGTGGGTGGCAGTGTGTAGTTGTGGGTGGTAGTGTGTTGTTGTGGGTGATAGTGTGTTGTTGTGGGTGGCAGTGTATTGTTGTTGGTGGTAGTATGTTGTTGTGGGTGGTAGTGTGTTGTTGTGGGTGGCAGTGTGTTGTTGTGGGTGGCAGTGTGTTGTTGTGGGTGGTAGTGTGTTGGTGTGGGTGATAGTGTGTTGTTGTGGGTGATAGTGTGTTGTTGTGGGTGGTAGTGTGTTGTTGTGGGTGGTAGTGTGTTTTTGTGGGTGGTAGTGTGTTGTTGTGGGTGATAGTGTGTTGTTGTGGGTGATAGTGTGTTGTTGTGGGTGGTAGTGTGTTGTTGTGGGTGATAGTGTGTTGTTGTGGGTGGTAGTGTGTTGTTGTGGGTGGTAGTGTGTTGTTGTGGGTGGTAGTGTGTTGTTGTGGGTGGTAGTGTGTTGTTGTGGGTGATAGTGTGTTGTTGTGGGTGGTAGTGTGTTGTTGTGGGTGGTAGTGTGTTGTTGTGGGTGGTAGTGTGTTGTTGTGGGTGGTAGTGTGTTGTTGTGGGTGATAGTGTGTTGTTGTGGGTGGTAGTGTGTTGTTGTGGGTGGTAGTGTGTTGTTGTGGGTGGTAGTGTGTTGTTGTGGGTGGTAGTGTGTTGTTGTGGGTGATAGTGTGTTGTTGTGGGTGGTAGTGTGTTGTTGTGGGTGGTAGTGTGTTGTTGTGGGTGGTAGTGTGTTGTTGTGGGTGGTAGTGTGTTGTTGTGGGTGATAGTGTGTTGTTGTGGGTGGTAGTGTGTTGTTGTGGGTGGTAGTGTGTTGTTGTGGGTGGTAGTGTGTTGTTGTGGGTGGTAGTGTGTTGTTGTGGGTGACAGTGTGTTGTTGTGGGTGGTAGTGTGTTGTTGTGGGTGGTAGTGTGTTGTTGTGGGTGATAGTGTGTTGTTGTGGGTGGTAGTGTGTTGTTGTGGGTGGTAGTGTGTTGTTGTGGGTGGTAGTGTGTTGTTGTGGGTGATAGTGTGTTGTTGTGGGTGGTAGTGTGTTGTTGTGGGTGATAGTGTGTTGTTGTGGGTGGCAGTGTGTTGTTGTGGGTGGTAGTGTGTTGTTGTGGGTGGTAGTGTGTTGTTGTGGGTGATAGTGTGTTGTTGTGGGTGGCAGTGTGTTGTTGTGGGTGGTAGTGTGTTGTTGTGGGTGGTAGTGTGTTGTTGTGGGTGATAGTGTGTTGTTGTGGGTGGTAGTGTGTTGTTGTGGGTGGTAGTGTGTTGTTGTGGGTGGAAATGTGTTGTTGTGGGTGATAGTGTGTTGTTGTGGGTGGCAGTGTATTGTTGTTGGTGGTAGTGTGTTGTTGTGGGTGGTAGTGTGTTGTTGTGGGTGGTAGTGTGTTGTTGTGGGTGGTAGTGTGTTGTTGTGGGTGGTAGTGTGTTGTTGTGGGTGGTAGTGTGTTGTTGTGGGTGGTAGTGTGTTGTTGTGGGTGGCAGTGTATTGTTGTTGGTGGTAGTGTGTTGTTGTGGGTGGTAGTGTGTTGTTGTGGGTGGTAGTGTGTTGTTGTGGGTGGTAGTGTGTTGTTGTGGGTGATAGTGTGTTGTTGTGGGTGGCAGTGTGTTGTTGTGGGTGGTAGTGTGTTATTGTGAATGGCAGTGTGTTGTTGTGGGTGGTAGTGTGTTGTTGTGGGTGGTAGTGTGTTGTTGTGGGTGGTAGTGTGTTGTTGTGGGTGATAGTGTGTTGTTGTGGGTGGCAGTGTATTGTTGTTGGTGGTAGTGTGTTGTTGTGGGTGGTAGTGTGTTGTTGTGGGTGGCAGTGTATTGTTGTTGGTGGTAGTGTGTTGTTGTGGGTGGCAGTGTATTGTTGTTGGTGGTAGTGTGTTGTTGTGGGTGGTAGTGTGTTGTTGTGGGTGGTAGTGTGTTGTTGTGGGTGGTAGTGTGTTGTTGTGGGTGGTAGTGTGTTGTTGTGGGTGGTAGTGTGTTGTTGTGGGTGGCAGTGTATTGTTGTTGGTGGTAGTGTGTTGTTGTGGGTGGCAGTGTATTGTTGTTGGTGGTAGTGTGTTGTTGTGGGTGGTAGTGTGTTGTTGTGGGTGGCAGTGTATTGTTGTTGGTGGTAGTGTGTTGTTGTGGGTGGTAGTGTGTTGTTGTGGGTGGTAGTGTGTTGTTGTGGGTGGTAGTGTGTTGTTGTGGGTGGCAGTGTATTGTTGTTGGTGGTAGTGTGTTGTTGTGGGTGGTAGTGTATTGTTGTTGGTGGTAGTGTGTTGTTGTGGGTGGTAGTGTATTGTTGTTGGTGGTAGTGTGTTGTTGTGGGTGGCAGTGTATTGTTGTTGGTGGTAGTGTGTTGTTGTGGGTGGCAGTGTATTGTTGTTGGTGGTAGTGTGTTGTTGTGGGTGGCAGTGTATTGTTGTTGGTGGTAGTGTGTTGTTGTGGGTGGCAGTGTATTGTTGTTGGTGGTAGTGTGTTGTTGTGGGTGGTAGTGTATTGTTGTTGGTGGTAGTGTGTTGTTGTGGGTGGCAGTGTATTGTTGTTGGTGGTAGTGTGTTGTTGTGGGTGGTAGTGTGTTGTTGTGGGTGGCAGTGTATTGTTGTTGGTGGTAGTGTGTTGTTGTGGGTAGTAGTGTGTTGTTTTGGGTGGTAGTGTGTTGTTGTGGGTGGTAGTGTGTTGTTGTGGGTGGTAGTGTATTGTTGTGGGTGGTAGTGTGTTGTTGTGGGTGGCAGTGTATTGTTGTTGGTGGTAGTGTGTTGTTGTGGGTGGTAGTGTGTTGTTGTGGGTGGTAGTGTGTTGTTGTGGGTGGTAGTGTGTTGTTGTGGGTGGTAGTGTGTTGTTGTGGGTGGTAGTGTGTTGTTGTGGGTGGTAGTGTGTTGTTGTGGGTGGCAGTGTATTGTTGTTGGTGGTAGTGTGTTGTTGTGGGTGGTAGTGTGTTGTTGTGGGTGGTAGTGTGTTGTTGTGGGTGGTAGTGTGTTGTTGTGGGTGGAAATGTGTTGTTGTGGGTGATAGTGTGTTGTTGTGGGTGGCAGTGTATTGTTGTTGGTGGTAGTATGTTGTTGTGGGTGGTAGTGTGTTGTTGTGGGTGGCAGTGTGTTGTTGTGGGTGGTAGTGTGTTGTTGTGGGTGGTAGTGTGTTGTTGTTGGTGGTAGTGTGTTGGTGTGGGTGGTAGTGTGTTGTTGTGGGTGGCAGTGTGTTGTTGTGGGTGGCAGTGTGTTGTTGTGGGTGGTAGTGTGTTGGTGTGGGTGATAGTGTGTTGTTGTGGGTGGTAGTGTGTTGTTGTGGGTAGTAGTGTGTTGTTGTGGGTAGTAGTGTGTTGTTGTTGGTGGTAGTGTGTTGTTGTGGGTGGTAGTGTGTTGTTGTTGGTGGTAGTGTGTTGTTGTGGGTGGCAGTGTGTTGTTGTTGGTGGAAATGTGTTGTTGTGGGTAGTAGTGTGTTGTTGTGGGTAGTAGTGTGTTGTTGTGGGTGGTAGTGTGTTGTTGTGGGTAGTAGTGTGTTGTTGTGGGTAGTAGTGTGTTGTTGTGGGTAGTAGTGTGTTGTTGTGGGTAGTAGTGTGTTGTTGTGGGTAGTAGTGTGTTGTTGTGGGTGGTAGTGTGTTGTTGTGGGTAGTAGTGTGTTGTTGTGGGTAGTAGTGTGTTGTTGTGGGTGGTAGTGTGTTGTTGTGGGTAGTAGTGTGTTGTTGTGGGTAGTAGTGTGTTGTTGTGGGTGGTAGTGTGTTGTTGTGGGTAGTAGTGTGTTGTTGTGGGTAGTAGTGTGTTGTTGTGGGTGGTAGTGTGTTGTTGTGGGTAGTAGTGTGTTGTTGTGGGTAGTAGTGTGTTGTTGTGGGTAGTAGTGTGTTGTTGTGGGTGGTAGTGTGTTGTTGTGGGTAGTAGTGTGTTGTTGTGGGTAGTAGTGTGTTGTTGTGGGTGGTAGTGTGTTGTTGTTGGTGGTAGTGTGTTGTTGTGGGTGGTAGTGTGTTGTTGTGGGTAGTAGTGTGTTGTTGTTGGTGGAAATGTGTTGTTGTGGGTAGTAGTGTGTTGTTGTTGGTGGAAATGTGTTGTTGTGGGTAGTAGTGTGTTGTTGTGGGTAGTAGTGTGTTGTTGTGGGTGGTAGTGTGTTGTTGTGGGTAGTAGTGTGTTGTTGTGGGTAGTAGTGTGTTGTTTTGGGTGGTAGTGTGTTGTTGTGGGTAGTAGTGTGTTGTTGTGGGTGGTAGTGTGTTGTTGTGGGTGGTAGTGTGTTGTTGTGGGTGGTAGTGTGTTGTTGTGGGTGGTAGTGTGTTGTTGTGGGTAGTAGTGTGTTGTTGTGGGTGGTAGTGTGTTGTTGTGGGTGGTAGTGTGTTGTTGTGGGTAGTAGTGTGTTGTTGTGGGTGGCAGTGTGTTGTTGTGGGTAGTAGTGTGTTGTTGTGGGTAGTAGTGTGTTGTTGTGGGTAGTAGTGTGTTGTTGTGGGTGGTAGTGTGTTGTTGTGGGTAGTAGTGTGTTGTTGTGGGTGGTAGTGTGTTGTTGTGGGTGGTAGTGTGTTGTTGTGGGTAGTAGTGTGTTGTTGTGGGTAGTAGTGTGTTGTTGTGGGTGGTAGTGTGTTGTTGTGGGTAGTAGTGTGTTGTTGTGGGTGGTAGTGTGTTGTTGTGGGTAGTAGTGTGTTGTTGTGGGTAGTAGTGTGTTGTTGTGGGTAGTAGTGTGTTGTTGTGGGTGGTAGTGTGTTGTTGTGGGTAGTAGTGTGTTGTTGTGGGTAGTAGTGTGTTGTTGTGGGTGGTAGTGTGTTGTTGTGGGTAGTAGTGTGTTGTTGTGGGTAGTAGTGTGTTGTTGTGGGTGGTAGTGTGTTGTTGTGGGTAGTAGTGTGTTGTTGTGGGTGGTAGTGTGTTGTTGTGGGTAGTAGTGTGTTGTTGTGGGTGGTAGTGTGTTGGTGTGGGTGGCAGTGTGTTGTTGTGGGTGGTAGTGTGTTGTTGTGGGTGGCAGTGTGTTGTTGTGGGTGGTAGTGTGTTGTTGTTGGTGGAAATGTGTTGTTGTGGGTGGTAGTGTGTTGGTGTGGGTGGCAGTGTGTTGTTGTGGGTGGCAGTGTGTTGTTGTGGGTGGCAGTGTGTTGTTGTGGGTGGTAGTGTGTTGGTGTGGGTGGTAGTGTGTTTTTGTGGGTGGTAGTGTGTTGTTGTGGGTGGTAGTGTGTTTTTGTGGGTGGTAGTGCGTTGTTGTGGGTGATAGTGTGTTGTTGTGGGTGGTAGTGTGTTGTTGTGGGTGGTAGTGTGTTGTTGTGGGTGGTAGTGTGTTGGTGTGGGTGGTAGTGCGTTGTTGTGGGTGATAGTGTGTTGTTGTGGGTGGTAGTGTGTTGGTGTGGGTGGCAGTGTGTTGTTGTGGGTGGCAGTGTGTTGTTGTGGGTGGCAGTGCGTTGTTGTGGTTGGTAGTGCGTTGTTGTGGGTGATAGTGTGTTGTTGTGGGTGGTAGTGCGTTGTTGTGGGTGATAGTGTGTTGTTGTGGGTGGTAGTGTGTTGTTGTGGGTGGTAGTGTGTTGTTGTTGGTTGTTGGTGGAAATGTGTTGTTGTGGGTGGTAGTGTGTTGTTGTTGGTGGTAGTGTGTTGTTGTTGGTGGTAGTGTGTTGTTGTTGGTGGTAGTGTGTTGTTGTGGGTGGTAGTGTGTTGTTGTTGGTGGTAGTGTGTTGTTGTTGGTGGTAGTGTGTTGTTGTTGGTGGTAGTGTGTTGTTGTGGGTGGTAGTGTGTTGTTGTTGGTGGTAGTGTGTTGTTGTTGGTGGTAGTGTGTTGTTGTTGGTGGTAGTGTGTTGTTGTTGGTGGTAGTGTGTTGTTGTTGGTGGTAGTGTGTTGTTGTGGGTGGTAGTGTGTTGTTGTTGGTGGTAGTGTGTTGTTGTTGGTGGTAGTGTGTTGTTGTTGGTTGTAATGTGTTGTTGTTGGTGGTAGTGTGTTGTTGTTGGTGGCAGTGTGTTGTTGTTGGTGGTAGTGTGTTGTTGTTGGTGGTAGTGTGATGTTGTTGTTGGTATGTGTTGTTGTTGGTGGTAGTGTGTCGTTGTTGGTGGTAGTGTGTTGTTGTTGGTGGTAGTGTGTTGTTGTTGGTGGTAGTGTGTTGCTGTTGGGGGTAGTGTGTTGTTGTTGGTGGTAGTGTGTTGTTGTTGGTGGTAGTGTGTTGTTGTGGGTGATTGTGTGTTGTTGTGGGTGGCAGTGTGTTGTTGTGGGTGGTAGTATGTTGTTGTGGGTGGTAGTGTGTTCTTGTGGGTGGCAGTGTGTTGTTGTGTGTGGCAGTGTGGTGTTGTGCGTGGTAGTGTGTTGGTGTGGGTGATAGTGTGTTGTTGTGGGTGGTAGTGCGTTGTTGTGGGTGGTAGTGTGTTGTTGTGGGTGGTAGTGTGTTGTTGTTGGTGGTAGTGTGTTGTTGTTTTTGGTAGTGTGTTGTTGTTGGTGGTAGTGTGTTGTTGTTGGTGGTAGTGTGTTGTTGTGGATGGTAGTGTGTTGTTGTTGGTTGCAGTGTGTTGTTGTTGGTGGCAGTGTGTTGCTGTTGGTGATAGTGTGTTGTTGGTGGTGGTAGTGTGTTGTTGTTGGTGGCAGTGTGTTGTTGTTGGTGGCAGTGTGTTGTTGTTGGTGGTAGTGTGTTGTTGTTGGTGGTAGTGTGTTGTTGTTGGTTGTAGTGTGTTGTTGTTGGTGGTAGTGTGTTGTTGTTGGTGGTAGTGTGTTGTTGTTGGTGTTAGTGTGTTGTTGTTGGTGGTAGTGTGTTGTTGTTGGTGGTAGTGTGTTGTTGTTGGTGGCAGTGTATTGTTGTTGGTTGCAGTGTGTTGTTGTTGGTGGTAGTGTGTTGTTGTGGGTGGTAGTGTGTTGTTCTTGGTTGCAGTGTGTTGCTGTTGGTGGCAGTATGTTGCTGTTGGTGGTAGTGTGTTGTTGTTGGTGGTAGTGTGTTGTTGTTGGTGGTAGTGTGTTGTTGTTGGTGGTAGTGTTTGGCTGTTGGTGGCAGTGTGTTGTTGTTGGTGGCAGTGTGTTGTTGTGGGTGATAGTGTGTTGCTGTTGGTGGTAGTGTGTTGTTGTGGGTGGCAGTGTGTAGTTGTGGGTGGTAGTGTGTTGTTGTGGGTGATAGTGTGTTGTTGTGGGTGGCAGTGTGTTGTTGTGGGTGGTAGTATGTTGTTGTGGGTGGTAGTGTGTTGTTGTGGGTGGCAGTGTTTTGTTGTTGGTGGCAGTGTGTTGTTGTGGGTCGTAGTGTGTTGTTGTGGGTGATAGTGTGTTGTTGTGGGTGGTAGTGCGTTGTTATGAATGGCAGTGTGTTGTTGTGGGTGGTAGTGTGTTGGAGTGGGTGATAGTGTGTTGTTGTGGGTGGTAGTGTGTTGTTGTGGGTGGTAGTGTGTTGTTGTGGGTGTCAGTGTGTTGGTGTGGGTGATAGTGTGTTGTTGTGGGTGGTAGTGTGTTGTTGTGGGTGGTAGTGTGTTGTTTTTGTGGTAGTGTGTTGTTGTGGGTGGTAGTGTGTTGTTGTGGGTGGTAGTGTGTTGTTGTGGGTGGGAGTGTGTTGTTGTTGGTGGAAATGTGTTGTTGTGGGTTGTAGTGTATTGTTGTTGGTGGTATTGTTTTGCTGTTGGTGGCAGTGTGTTGTTGTGGGTGGCAGTGTGTTGTTGTGGGTGATAGTGTGTTGTTGTGGGTGGTAGTGTGTTGTTGTGGGTGGTAGTGTGTTGTTGTGGGTGGCAGTGTGTTGTTGTGGGTGGTAGTGTGTTGTTGTGGGTGATAGTGTGTTGTTGTGGGTGATAGTGTGTTGTTGTGGGTGATAGTGTGTTGTTGTGGGTGATAGTGTGTTGTTGTGGGTGGTAGTGTGTTGGTGTGAGTGGTAGTGTGTTGTTGTGGGTGGTAGTGTGTTGTTGTGGGTGATAGTGTGTTGTTGTGGGTGATAGTGTGTTGTTGTGGGTGGTAGTGTGTTGGTGTGGGTGGTAGTGTGTTGTTTTTGGTGGTAGTGTGTTGGTGTTGGTGGTAGTGTGTTGTTGTGGGTGGTAGTGTGTTGTTGTGGGTGGTAGTGTGTTGGTGTGGGTGGTAGTGTGTAGGTGTGGGTGGTAGTGTGTTGGTGTTGGTGGTAGTGTGTTGTTGTGGGTGGTAGTGTGTTGTTGTGGGTGGTAGTGTGTTGGTGTGGGTGGTAGTGTGTAGGTGTGGGTGGTAGTGTGTAGGTGTGGGTAGTAGTGTGTTGTTGTGTTTGGTAGTGTGTTGGTGTGGGTGGTAGTGTGTTGTTGTGGGTGGTAGTGTGTTGGTGTGGGTGGTAGTGTGTTTTTCTTGGTGGTAGTGTGTTGGTGTTGGTGGTAGTGTGTTGTTGTGGGTGGTAGTGTGTTGGTGTGGGTGGTAGTGTGTTGTTGTGGGTGGTGGTGTGTTGTTGTGAGTGGTAGTGTGTTGTTGTGGGTGGTAGTGTGCTGTTGTGGGTGGTAGTGTGTTGGTGTGGGTGGTCGTGTGTTGTTGTGGGTGGTAGTGTGTTGGTGTGGGTGGTAGCTTGTTGGTGTGGGTGGTAGTGTGTTGGTGTCGGTGATAGTGTGTTGGTACGGGTGGTACTGTGTTGGTGTGGGTGGTAGTGTGTTGTTGTGGGTGGTAGTGTGTTGGTGTGGGTGGTAGTGTGTTGGTGTGGGTGGTAGTGTGTTGGTGCGGGTGGTAGTGTGTTGTTGTGGGTGATAGTGTGTTGTTGTGGGTGATAGTGTGTTGTTGTGGGTGGTAGTGTGTTGGTGTGGGTGGTAGTGTGTTGGTGTGGGTGGTAGTGTGTTGTTGTGGGTGGTAGTGTGTTGGTGTGGGTGGTAGTGTGTTGGTGTGGGTGGTAGTGTGTTGGTGCGGGTGGTAGTGTGTTGTTGTGGGTGATAGTGTGTTGTTGTGGGTGATAGTGTGTTGTTGTGGGTGGTAGTGTGTTGGTGTGGGTGGTAGTGTGTTGGTGTGGGTGATAGCGTGTTGTTGTGGGTGGTAGTGTGTTGGTGTGGGTGGTAGTGTGTTGTTGTGGGTGATAGTGTGTTGTTGTGGGTGGTAGTGTGTTGGTGTGGGTGGTAGTGTGTTGGTGTTGGTGGTAGTGTGTTGGTGCGGGTGGTAGTGTGTTGGTGTTGGTGGTAGTGTGTTGGTGTTGGGGGTAGTGTGTTGGTGTTGGTGGTAGTGTGTTGGTGTGGGTGGTAGTGTGTTGGTGTTGGTGGTAGTGTGTTGGTGTGGGTGGTAGTGTGTTGGTGTGGGTGGTAGTGTGTTGGTGCGGGTGGTAGTGTGTTGTTGTGAGTGGTAGTGTGTTGTTGTGGGTGGTAGTGTGTTGTTGTGGGTGGTAGTGTGTTGGTGAGGGTGGTAGTGTGTTGTTGTGGGTGGTAGTGTGTTGGTGTGGGTGGTAGTGTGTTGTTGTGGGTGGTAGTGTGTTGGTGTGGGTGGTAGCTTGTTGGTGTGGGTGGTAGTGTGTTGGTGTGGGTGGTAGTGTGTTGGTGCGGGTGGTAGTGTGTTGGTATGGGTGGTAGTGTGTTGGTGTGGGTGGTAGTGTGTTTGTGTGGGTGGTAGTGTGTTGGTGCGGGTGGTAGTGTGTTGTTGTGGTGTGGTAGTGTGTTGGTGCGGGTGGTAGAGTGTTGGTGTGGGTGCTTGTGTGTTGGTGTGGGTGGTAGTGTGTTGATGTGGGTGATAGTGTGTTGTTGTGGGTGGTAGTGTGTTGGTGGGGGTGGTAGTGTGTTGGTGTGGGTGGTAGTGTGTTGGTGGGGGTGGTAGTGTGTTGTTGTGGGTGGTAGTGTGTTGTTGTGGGTGGTAGTGTGTTGTTGTTGGTGGTAGTGTGTTGTTGTGGGTGGTAGTGTGTTGTTGTTGGTGGTAGTGTGTTGTTGTGGGTGGTAGTGTGTTGTTGTTGGTGGTAGTGTGTTGTTGTGGGTGGTAATGTGTTGTTGTTGGTGGAAGTGTGTTGTTGTTGGTAGTAATGTGTTGTTGTTGGTGGTAGTGTGTTGGTGTGGGTGGTAGTGTGTTGTTGTTGGTGGTAGTGTGTTGTTGTTGGTGGTAGTGTGTTGTTTTTGGTGGCAGTGTGTTGTTGTTGGTGGTAGTGTGTTGTTGTTGGTGGTAGTTTGTTGTTGTGTGTAGTAGTGTGTTGTTGTGGGTGGTAGTGTGTTGGTGTGGGTGGTAGTGTGTTGTTGTGGGTGGTAGTGTGTTGTTGCTGGTGGTAGTCTGTTGTTGGTGGTGGTAGTGTGTTGTTGGTGGTGGTAGTGTGTTGTTGTTGGTGGTAGTGTGTTGTTCCTGGTGGTAGTCTGTTGTTGGTGGTGGTAGTGTGTTGTTGTTGGTGGTAGTGTTTTGGTGTGGGTGGTAGTGAGTTGGTGTGGGTGGTAGTGTGTTGGTGGGGGTGGTAGTGTGTTGTTGTGGGTGGTAGTGTGTTGGTGGGGGTGGTAGTGTGTTGGTGTGGGTGGTAGTGTGTTGTTGTGGGTGGTAGTGTGTTGGTGTGGGTGGTAGTGTGTTGTTGTGGGTGGTAGTGTGTTGGTGGGGGTGGTAGTGTGTTGGTGGGGGTGGTAGTGTGTTGGTGTGGGTGGCAGTGTGTTGGTGGGGGTGGTAGTGTGTTGTTGTTGGTGGTAGTGTGTTGTTGTGGGTGGTAGTGTGTTGGTGTGGGTGGTAGTGTGTTGGTGGGGGTGGTAGTGTGTTGGTGGGGGTGGTAGTGTGTTGGTGGGGGTGGTAGTGTGTTGTTGTTGGTGGTAGTGTGTTGTTGTTGGTGGTAGTGTGTTGTTGTTGGTGGTAGTGTTTTGTTGTTGGTGGTAGTGTGTTGTTGTTGGTGTTAGTGTGTTGGTGTGGGTGGTAGTGTGTTGTTGTTGGTGGTAGTGTGTTGTTGTTGGTGGTAGTGTGTTGTTGTTGGTGGTAGTGTGTTGTTGTTGGTGGTAGTGTGTTGTTGTTGGTGGTAGTGTGTTGTTGTTGGTTGTAGTGTGTTGTTGTTGGTGGCAGTGTGTTGTTGTTGGTGGTAGTGTGTTGTTGTTGGTGGTAGTGTGTTGTTGTTGGTGGTAGTGTGTTGTTGTTGGTGGTAGTGTGTTGGTGTGGGTGGTAGTGTGTTGTTGTTGGTGGTAGTGTGTTGTTGTTGGTGGTAGTGTGTTGTTGTTGGTGGTAGTGTGTTGTTGTTGGTGGTAGTGTGTTGTTGTTGGTGGTAGTGTGTTGTTGTTGGTGGCAGTGTGTTGTTGTTGGTGCTAGTGTGTTGTTGTTGGTGGTAGTGTGTTGTTGTTGGTGGTAGTGTGTTGTTGTTGGTGGTAGTGTGTTGGTGTGGGTGGTAGTGTTTTGGTGTGGGTGGTAGTGTGTTGTTGTTGGTGGTAGTGTGTTGTTGTTGAGTGGTAGTGTGTTGTTGTGGGTGGTAGTGTGTTGTTGTTGGTGGTAGTGTGTTGTTGTGGGTGGTAGTGTGTTGTTGTGGGTGGTAGTGTGTTGTTGTGGGTGGTAGTGTGTTGTTGTTGGTGGTAGTGTGTTGGTGTTGGTCGTAGTGTGTTGTTGTGGGTGGTAGTGTGTTGCTGTTTGTGGTAGTGTGTTGTTGTGGGTGGTAGTGCGTTGGTGTGGGTGGTAGTGTGTTGTTGTGGGTGGTAGTGTGTTGGTGTGGGTGGTAGTGTGTTGTTTTGGGTGTTAGTGTGTTGTTGTTGGTGGTAGTGTGTTGTTGTGGGTGGTAGTGTGTTGTTGTGGGTGATAGTGTGTTGTTGTGGGTGGTAGTGTGTTGTTGAGGGTGGTAGTGTGTTGTTGTGGGTGGCTGTGTGTTTGTGTGGGTGGTAGCTTGTTGGTGTGGGTGGTAATGTGTAGGTGTGGGTGGTAGTGTGTTGGTGCGGGTGGTAGTGTGTTGGTATGGGTGGTAGTGTGTTGGTGTGGGTGGTAGTGTGTTTGTGTGGGTGGTAGTGTGTTGGTGCGGGAGGTAGTGTGTTGTTGTGGTGTGGTAGTGTGTTGGTGCGGGTGGTAGAGTGTTGGTGTGGGTGCTAGTGTTTTGGTGTGGGTGGTAGTGTGTTGATGTGGGTGATAGTGTGTTGTTGTGGGTGGTAGTGTGTTGGTGGGGGTGGTAGTGTGTTGGTGTGGGTGGTAGTGTGTTGGTGGGGGTGGTAGTGTGTTGTTGTGGGTGGTAGTGTGTTGTTGTGGGTGGTAGTGTGTTGTTGTTGGTGGTAGTGTGTTGTTGTGGGTGGTAGTGTGTTGTTGTTGGTGGTAGTGTGTTGTTGTGGGTGGTAGTGTGTTGTTGTTGGTGGTAGTGTGTTGTTGTGGGTGGTAATGTGTTGTTGTTGGTGGAAGTGTGTTGTTGTTGGTAGTAATGTGTTGTTGTTGGTGGTAGTGTGTTGGTGTGGGTGGTAGTGTGTTGTTGTTGGTGGTAATGTGTTGTTGTTGGTTGTAGTGTGTTGTTTTTGGTGGCAGTGTGTTGTTGTTGGTGGTAGTGTGTTGTTGTTGGTGGTAGTTTGTTGTTGTGTGTAGTAGTGTGTTGTTGTGGGTGGTAGTGTGTTGGTGTGGGTGGTAGTGTGTTGTTGTGGGTGGTAGTGTGTTGTTGCTGGTGGTAGTCTGTTGTTGGTGGTGGTAGTTTGTTGTTGGTGGTGGTAGTGTGTTGTTGTTGGTGGTAGTGTGTTGTTCCTGGTGGTAGTCTGTTGTTGGTGGTGGTAGTGTGTTGTTGTTTGTGGTAGTGTTTTGGTGTGGGTGGTAGTGAGTTGGTGTGGGTGGTAGTGCGTTGGTGGGGGTGGTAGTGTGTTGTTGTGGGTGGTAGTGTGTTGGTGGGGGTGGTAGTGTGTTGGTGTGGGTGGTAGTGTGTTGTTGTGGGTGGTAGTGTGTTGGTGTGGGTGGTAGTGTGTTGTTGTGGGTGGTAGTGTGTTGGTGGGGGTGGTAGTGTGTTGGTGGGGGTGGTAGTGTGTTGGTGTGGGTGGCAGTGTGTTGGTGGGGGTGGTAGTGTGTTGTTGTTGGTGGTAGTGTGTTGTTGTGGGTGGTAGTGTGTTGGTGTGGGTGGTAGTGTGTTGGTGGGGGTGGTAGTGTGTTGGTGGGGGTGGTAGTGTGTTGGTGGGGGTGGTAGTGTGTTGGTGTGGGTGGTAGTGTGTTGTTGTTGGTGGTAGTGTGTTGTTGTTGGTGGTAGTGTGTTGTTGTTGGTGGTAGTGTTTTGTTGTTGGTGGTAGTGTGTTGGTGTGGGTGGTAGTGTGTTGTTGTTGGTGGTAGTGTGTTATTGTTGGTGGTAGTGTGTTGTTGTTGGTGGTAGTGTGTTGTTGTTGGTGGTAGTGTGTTGTTGTTGGTGGTAGTGTGTTGTTGTTGGTTGTAGTGTGTTGTTGGTGGCAGTGTGTTGTTGTTGGTGGTAGTGTGTTGTTGTTGGTGGTAGTGTGTTGTTGTTGGTGGTAGTGTGTTGTTGTTGGTGGTAGTGTCTTGGTGTGGGTGGTAGTGTGTTGTTGTTGGTGGTAGTGTGTTGTTGTTGGTGGTAGTGTGTTGTTGTTGGTGGTAGTGTGTTGTTGTTGGTGGTAGTGTGTTGTTGTTGGTGGTAGTGTGTTGTTGTTGGTGGCAGTGTGTTGTTGTTGGTGCTAGTGTGTTGTTGTTGGTGGTAGTGTGTTGTTGTTGGTGGTAGTGTGTTGTTGTTGGTGGTAGTGTGTTGGTGTGGGTGGTAGTGTGTTGGTGTGGGTGGTAGTGTGTTGTTGTTGGTGGTAGTGTGTTGGTGTTGGTCGTAGTGTGTTGTTGTGGGTGGTAGTGTGTTGTTGTTGGTGGTAGTGTGTTGGTGTTGGTCGTAGTGTGTTGTTGTTGGTGGTAGTGTGTTGGTGTTGGTCGTAGTGTGTTGTTGTGGGTGGTAGTGTGTTGCTGTTTGTGGTAGTGTGTTGTTGTGGGTGGTAGTGCGTTGGTGTGGGTGGTAGTGTGTTGTTTTGGGTGTTAGTGTGTTGTTGTTGGTGGTAGTGTGTTGTTGTGGGTGGTAGTGTGTTGTTGTGGGTGGTAGTGTGTTGTTGTGGGTGGTAGTGTGTTGTTGAGGGTGGTAGTGTGTTGTTGTGGGTGGCTGTGTGTTTGTGTGGGTGGTAGTGTGTTGTTGTGGGTCTTAGTGTGTTGTTGTTGGTGGTAGTGTGTTGTTGTGGGTGGTAGTGCATTGGTGTGTGTGGTAGTGTGTTGTTGTGGGTGGTAGTGTGTTGTTGTTGGTGGTAGTGTGTTGATGTGGGTGTTAGTGTGTTGTTGTGGGTGGTAGTGTGTTGATGTGGGTGGTAGTGTGTTGTTGTGGGTGGTAGTGTGTTGTTGTGGGTGGTAATGTGTTGTTGTGGGTGGTAGTGTGGTGATGTGGGTGGTAGTGTGTTGTTGTGGGTGGTAGTGTGTTGTTGTGGGTGGTAGTGTGTTGATGTGGGTGGTAGTGTGTTGTTGTGGGTGGTAGTGTGTTGATGTGGGTGGTAGTGTGTTGTTGTGGGTGGTAGTGTTTTGATGTGGGTGGTAGTGTGTTGTTGTGGGTGGTAGTGTGTTGGTGTGGGTGGTAGTGTGTTGTTGTGGGTGGTAGTGTGTTGGTGGGGGTGGTAGTGTGTTGGTTGGGGTGGTAGTGTGTTGGTGTGGGTGGCAGTGTGTTGGTGGGGGTGGTAGTGTGTTGTTGTTGGTGGTAGTGTGTTGTTGTGGGTGGTAGTGTGTTGGTGTGGGTGGTAGTGTGTTGGTGGGGGTGGTAGTGTGTTGGTGGGGGTGGTAGTGTGTTGGTGGGGGTGGTAGTGTGTTGGTGTGGGTGGTAGTGTGTTGTTGTTGGTGGTAGTGTGTTGTTGTTGGTGGTAGTGTGTTGTTGTTGGTGGTAGTGTGTTGTTGTTAGTGGTAGTGTGTTGTTGTTGGTGGTAGTGTGTTGGTGTGGGTGGTAGTGTGTTGTTGTTGGTGGTAGTGTGTTGTTGTTGGTGGTATTGTGTTGTTGTTGGTGGTAGTGTGTTGTTGTTGGTGGTAGTGTGTTGTTGTTGGTGGTAGTGTGTTGTTGTTGGTGGTAGTGTGTTGTTGTTGGTGGCAGTGTGTTGTTGTTGGTGGTAGTGTGTTGTTGTTGGTGGTAGTGTGTTGTTGTTGGTGGTAGTGTGTTGTTGTTGGTGGTAGTGTGTTGGTGTGGGTCGTAGTGTGTTGTTGTTGGTGGTAGTGTGTTGTTGTTGGTGGTAGTGTGTTTTTGTTGGTGGTAGTGTGTTGTTGTTGGTGGTAGTGTGTTGTTGTTGGTGGTAGTGTGTTGTGTTTGGTGGTAGTGTGTTGTTGTTGGTGGCAGTGTGTTGTTGTTGGTGCTAGTGATTGTCTGTTGTTGGTGATAGTGGTGCTCTTGTTGGTGCTAGTGGTGTTGTTGTTGGTGGTAGTGTGTTGGTGTGGGTGGTAGTGTTTTGGTGTGGGTGGTAGTGTGTTGTTGTTGGTGGTAGTGTGTTGTTGTTGAGTGGTAGTGCGTTGTTGTGAGTGGTAGTGTGTTGTTGTGGGTGGTAGTGTGTTGTTGTGGGTGGTAGTGTGTTGTTGTGGGTGGTAGTGTGTTGTTGTTGGTGGTAGTGTGTTGGTGTTGGTCGTAGTGTGTTGTTGTTGGTGGTAGTGTGTTGCTGTTGGTGGTAGTGTGTTGTTGTGGGTGGTAGTGTGTTGTTGTTGGTGGTAGTGTGTTGGTGTTGGTCGTAGTGTGTTGTTGTTGGTGGTAGTGTGTTGTTGTTGGTGGTAGTGTGTTGCTGTTGGTGGTAGTGTGTTGTTGTTGGTGGCAGTGCGTTGGTGTGGGTGGTAATGTGTTGTTGTGGGTGGTAGTGTGTTGGTGTGGGTGGTAGTGTGTTGTTATGGGTGGTAGTGTGTTGTTGTGGGTGGCTGTGTGTTGGTGTGGGTGGTAGTGTGTTGTTGTGGGTCTTAGTGTGTTGTTGTTGGTGGTAGTGTGTTGTTGTGGGTGGTAGTGCATTGGTGTGGGTGGTAGTGTGTTGTTGTGGGTGGTAGTGTGTTGTTGTGTGTGGTGCTGTGTTGTTGTGGGTGGTAGTGTGTTGGTGTGGGTGGTAGTGTGTTGTTGTGGGTGGTAGTGTGTTGTTGTGGGTGGTAGTGTGTTGGTGTGGGTGCTAGTGTGTTGTTGTGGGTGGTAGTGTGTTGTTGTGGGTGGTAGTGTGTTGTTGTGGGTGGTAGTGTGTTGTTGTTGGTGGTAGTGTGTTGTTGTGCGTGGTAGTGTGTTGTTGTGGGTGGTAGTGTGTTGATGTGGGTGGTAGTGTGTTGTTGTGGGTGGTAGTGTGTTGTTGTGGGTGGTAGTGTGTTGTTGTTGGTGGTAGTGTGTTGTTGTGCGTGGTAGTGTGTTGTTGTGGGTGGTAGTGTGTTGATTTGGGTGGTAGTGTGTTGTTGTGGGTGGTAGTGTGTTGATTATGGGTGGTAGTGTGTTGTTGTGGGTGGTAGTGTGTTGTTGTGGGTGGTAGTGTGTTGTTGTGGGTGGTAGTGTGTTGATGTGGGTGGTAGTGTGTTGTTGTGGGTGGTAGTGTGTTGTTGTGGGTGGTAGTGTGTTGATGTGGGTGGTAGTGTGTTGTTGTGGGTGGTAGTGTGTTGATGTGGGTGGTAGTGTGTTGTTGTGGGTGGTAGTGTGTTGATGTGGGTGGTTATGTGTTGTTGTGGGTGGTAGTGTGTTGTTGTGGGTGGTAGTGTGTTGTTGTGGGTGGTAGTGTGTTGTTGTGGGTTGTAGAGTGTTGTTGTGGGAGTGAACACTAACACCACTACCACGAAAAGTACAACATCCTCTATAGCGAAAACTAGAACAGTTATTACCACACCCACTATTACATCCACTACCACATCCACTACCACACCCACTATTACATCCACTACCACACCCACTACCACACCCACTATTACATCCACTTCCACACCCACTACCACACCCACTGCCACACCCACTACCACACCCACTACCGCACCCACTACAACACCCACTACCACACCCACTACTACACCTACTATCACATCCACTACCACACACACTACCACACCTACTACCACACCCACTATCACACCCACTACCACACCTACTATCACATCCACTACCACACCTACTATCACATCCACTACCACACACACTACCACACCTACTACCACACCCACTACCACACCTACCATCACATCCACTACCACACCCACTACCACACCCACTACCACACCCACTACCACACCCACTACCACACCTACTAACACATCTGCTACCTCACCCACTACCACACCCACTACCACACCTACTATCACATCCACACCCACTACCACACCCACTACAACTCCTACTATCACATCCACTCCCACACCCACTACCACTCCCACTATTACATCCAATTCCACACCCACTACCACTCCCACTACCACACCCACTACAACTCCTTCTATCACATCCACTACCACACCCACTACCACTCCCACTATTATATCCAATACCACACCCACTACCACACCCACTACCACACCCACTACAACACATACTATCGCATCCACTACCACACCCACTACCACATCCACTACCACACCCACTACCACACCCCCTATCACTCTCATTACCACACTCACTACCACACCCACTATCACTCTCATTACCACACTCATTACCACACTCATTACCACACTCACTACCACACCCACTACCACATTCACTACCACACTCTCTACCACACTCACTACCGCACTCACTGCACATCCTCTACCACATCCACTACCACACCCACTACCACACTCATTACCACACTCATTACCACAGTCACTACCACATCCACTACCACACCCAATACCACACTCATTACCACAGTCATTACCACACTCACTACCACATCCACTACCACACCCACTACCACAATCATTACCAGACTCACTACCACACCCACTACCACATCCACTACCACACCAACTAGCACACTCATTACCACACTCATTACCACGCTCACTACCACATCCACTACCATACCCACTACCACACTCATTACCACACTCATTACCACACTCACTACCACACCCACTACCACACTTACTCTCACACTCTCTACCACACTCACTACGACACTCACTACGACACTCAGTACAACACTCACTACCACACTCACTACCACACTCACTACCACACTCACTACCACACTCACTACCACACTCACTACCGCACTCACTACAACACTCACTACCACACTAACTAACACACTCTCTACTACACTCACTACCACACTCACTACTACTCTCACTACCACACTCTCTACCACACTCACTACCACACTCACTACCACACTCACCACCACACTCAGTACTACACTTACTACCACACCCACTACCACACTCTCTACCGCACTCACTACCACACTCACTACCACACTCACTAATACACTCACTACCACACTCACTACCACTCTCACTACCACACTCTCTACCACACTCACTACCACACTCAAAACCACACTAACTACCACACTCACTACTACACTCACTACCACACTCACTACCACTCTCACTACCACACTCTCTACAACGCTCACTACCACACTCACTACCACACTCACTACCACACTCACTACCACACTCACTACCACACTCACTACCACACTCTCTACCACACTCACTACCACACTCACTACCACACTCACTACCACACTCACTACCACACTCACTACCACACTCTGTACCACACTCACTACCACACTCTCTACCACACTCACTACCACACTCACTATCACACTCACTACCACACTTACTACCACGCTCACTACCACACTCACTACCACACTCACTACCACACTCACTACCACACTCACTACCACACTCACTACCACACTCTCTACCACACTCACTACCACACTCACTACCACACTCTCTACCACACTCACTACCACACTCACTACCACACTCACTACCACACTCACTACCACACTCACTACCACACTCTGTACCACACTCTCTACCACACTCACTACCACACTCATTACCACACTCTCTACCACACTCACTACCACACTCTCTACCACACTCACTACCACACTCACTACCACACTCACTACCACACTCACTACCACACTCACTACCACACTCACTACCCCACTCACTACCACACTCACTACCACCCTCACTACCACACTCACTACCACACTCACTACCACACTCACTACCACACTCACTACCACACTCACTACCACACTCACTACCACACTCACTACCACACTCACTACCACACTCACTACCACACTCACTACCACACTCTCTACCACACTCACTACCACACTCTCCCTAAGTTTTCTATTAAACTGTAAAAGTCTTGGGAAAAACGTTCAATAATTAAATAATGTGTCTGTGTGTGTGTGTGTGTGTGTGTTTACTCACGTAGTTGTACTCACCTAGTTTAGGTTGCAGGGGTCGAGTCCAAGCTCCTGGCCCCGCCTCTTCACTGGCCGCTACTAGGTCACTCTCCCTGAACCGTGAGCTTTATCGTACCTCTGCTTAAAGCTATGTATGGATCCTGCCTCCACTACATCGCTTCCCAAACTATTCCACTTCCTGACTACTCTGTGGCTGAAGAAATACTTCCTAACATCCCTGTGATTCATCTGTGTCTTCAACTTCCAACTGTGTCCCCTTGTTACTGTGTCCAATCTCTGGAACATCCTGTCTTTGTCCACCTTGTCAATTCCTCTCAGTATTTTGTATGTCGTTATCACGTCCCCCCTATCTCTCCTGTCCTCCAGTGTCGTCAGGTTGATTTCCCTTAACCTCTCCTCATAGGACATACCTCTTAACTCTGGGACTAGTCTTGTTGCAAACCTTTGCACTTTCTCTAGTATTTTTACATGTTTGGCTAGGTGTGGGTTCCAAACTGGTGCCGCATACTACAATATGGGCCTAACGTAGACGGTGTACAGGGTCCTGAACGATTTCTTATTAAGATGTCGGAATGCTGTTCTGAGGTTTGCTAGGCGCCCATATGCTGCAGCAGTTATTTGGTTGATGTGTACTTTAGGAGATGTGCCTGGTGTTATACTCACCCCAAGATCTTTTTCCTTGAGTGATGTTTGTAGTCTCTGGCCCCCTAGACTGTACTCCGTCTGCGGTCTTCTTTGCCCTTCCCCAATCCTCATGACTTTGCACTTAGTGGGATTGAACTCCAGGAGCCAATTGCTGGACCAGGTCTGCAGTCTATCCAGATCCCTTTGTAGTTCTGCCTGGTCTTCGATCGAATGAATTCTTCTCATCAACTTCACGTCATCTGCAAACAGGGACACCTCGGAGTTTATTCCTTCCGTCATGTCGTTCACAAATACCAGAAACAGCACTGGTCCTAGGACTGACCCGTGTGGGACCCCGCTGGACACAGGTGCCCACTCTGACACCTGCCACGTACCATGACTCGCTGCTGTCTTCCTGACAAGTATTCCCTGATCCATTGCAGTGCCTTCCCTGTTATCCCTGCTTGGTCCTCCAGTTTTTGCACTAATCTCTTGTGTGGTACTGTGTCAAACGCCTTCTTGCAGTCCAAGAAAATGCAATCCACCCACCCACTCTCTTGTCTTACTGCTGTCACCATGTCATAGAACTCCCGTAGGTTTGTGACACAGGATTTCCCGTCTCTGAAACCATGATGGCTGCTGGTGATGAGATCATTCCTTTCTAGGTGTTCCACCATTCTTCTCCTAACAATCTTTTCCATGACTGCATGCTATACATGTCAGTGACACTGGTCTGTAGTTTAATGCTTCATGTCTGTCTCCTTTTTTAAAGATTGGGGCTACATTTGCTGTCTTCCATGCCTCAGGCAATCTCCCGGTTTCAATAGATGTATTGAATATTGTTGTTAGGGGAACACATAGCGCCTCTGCTCCCTCTCTCAGGACCCATAGAGAGATGTTATCTGGCCCCGTTGCCTTTGGGGTATCTAGCTCACTCAGAAGCCTCTTCACTTCTTCCTCGGTTGTGTGTACTGTGTCCAGCACATGGTGGTGTACCCCACCTCTCTGTCTTTCTGGAGCCCCTTCTGTCTCCTCTGTGAACACTTCTTTGAATCTCTTGTTGAGTTCCTCACATACTTAACGGTCATTTCTTGTTGTCTCTCCTCCTTCCTTCCTTATCCTGATTACCTGGTCCTTGACGGTTGTTTTCTTCCTGATGTGGCTGTATAACAGCTACGGGTCAGATTTGGCTTTTGCTGCTATGTCGTTTTCATATTGACGTTGGGCCTCCCTTCTTATCTGTGCATATTCGTTTCTGGCTCTACGACTGCTCTCCTTATTCTCCTGGGTCCTTTGCCTTCTATATTTCTTCCATTCCCTGGCACACTTGGTTTTTGCCTCCTTGTATCTTTGGGTGAACCATGGGCTCATCCTGGCTTTTCATTATTCCTGTTTCCCTTGGGTACAAACCTCTCCTCGGCCTCCTTGCACATTGTTGCTACATATTCCATCATCTCATTAACTGGCTTCCCTGCCAGTTCTCTGTCCCACTGAACCTCATTCAGGAAGTTCCTCATTCCTGTGTAGTCCCCTTTCCTGTAGTTTGGTTTCATTTGTCCTGGCCTTCCCGCTTCCCCCTCCACTTGTAGCTCTACTGTGTATTCGAAGCTCAAAACCACATGATCGCTGGCCCCAAGGGGTCTTTCATATGTGATGTCCTCAATATCTGCACTACTCAAGGCGAATACTAAGTCCAGTCTTGCTGGTTCATCCTCTCCTCTCTCTCTTGTAGTGTCTCTTACGTGTTGGTACATGAAGTTTTCCAGTATCACCTCCATCATCTTAGCTCTCCATGTATCTTGGCCCCCATGTGGCTCCAAGTTCTCCCATTCGATCTCTTGTGGTTAAAGTGGCCCATGATCAGGAGCTTTGCCCTGCATGCATGAGCTCTTCTGGCCACTGTAGCCAGTGTGTCAACCATCACTCTTGCTCTCGTCATACTCTTGCCTTGGCCTCCTGCTGTTCTGTGGTGGGTTATACATCACTGCAGTTATCCCCTTGGGACCTCCAGAGTGAAGCGTTCCCGCTATGCAATCACTTTCTTCTCCGCTGTCTCGCCTCTCCAGCTCATCAAAATTCCATCGGTGTTTGATCAGCAATGCCACTCCTCCACCCCCCCTGTTCCTTCTGTCTTTCCTCAGGATCTGGTATCCCGTTGGAAAGATGGCATCTGTTATCATACCTGTAAGCTTGGTTTCTGTGATCGCTATGATGCCTGGTGATGCCTCTTTGACTCTTTCGTGCCACTCCTCCCACTTGTTTGTTATTCCATCAGCGTTTGTGTACCATACCTTCAGTTTCCTTTCCAACACTGTGGTTTGGGGGGCCTGTGAGGGTGGAAGACCTGGTAGCATACTGTGGGATTCTATGGTTGGGGGTTGGGTGGAAGCTGTGGGTATGGATTGTATTGTGTGTTGGGATGGTGTGATAGGTTATGGGGTTCTGAGGATAGTTGTGTGTGTGCTTGCCCTTGCTGCTCTGTTCTGCTCTGACTGACCTCTGCTGGTTCCATCCTTGTTCCTTTCATAGCTCCTTTCGCTTTTTTGTCCTCTCCCTCAGCTGCTGTCTCTCTGTTTGTGTTCTGTCTCTGTCTAGGAACACCTTCTTGTACTCTTCCGAGCTTTTCAACCATGCTTTCTCATGGAGGATCCTGTTCCGCACTGTTTCTGTCCTGAGAATCAGCTTGATCGGTCGGTTTCTTCCCTTCAAGTACCCCCCTATTCTCTGAAAATTTACAATCTCGTCCATGTCTTCTCCCCCTAATTCCGTGATGATTTTCTCAATCTCCTTTCTTTTTTCCTGCCGTCTTTCAGTGTGAGTCCTTTCCTCTCTCTCCCGAAGCCCATGGATAAACACTGATTTTGCCCTTTCCTCCTCCCATTGCCTCTCCCTCTGTGACTCTGGTTCCTGTCTGTATGTGGTCATTTTCTCCCTTGATTTTTCCAGTGGCTCTTGGTAGCATGGTTGTACCTTAGCATTCGACCTATCTCCCTCTCCATTTGCACCCATCTGCTCTTCCCTTCCACTCCCTGGCCCTTCTTTGCAGGCTGATATGACCTTAGCATAATTCATATCTCCTTCCTTCCTGTTCAGCCTCTCAGCTTCGTATGGTGTGTCTTCTCTGGTCACTGCCCCTGAGACTTGCTTCAGCCTGTTTACCTCAAATTCTAGGACCTTTACCCTGGCGACTGCAGTTTCGACTTGTGCCTCCCAATTCTTCGTCTCCTTCTCCAACCTCTTTTCCCATTTCACAGAGAGCTCTTTCTCCATTTTTTCAGAAAGCTCTCCTAATTTTCTCTCCCATTCTTGCTCTATCCTTTTCCACTGCTCCTCCATCCATTCCTCCCCACCAGTACCATTGTCATCTGATCCCTGATTCCTGCGAGTCCCAACCATTTTTTTTTTAATTTCTTTTGTGAAAGAGAGAAAGAGAAAAAGAAAAAGGGGGAGAGAGTGAGAGAGAGGGAGGAGAGAGAAGGGGAAGGTAGAAGGAGAGAGGGGGAAAGAAGGGAAAAGGGGGAGAGAGAGAGAAAGTGAGAAAGAGGGAAAAGGTAAGAGAGAGAGAGGGGGGATTGACAAGGGAAGAGAGAGAGAGAGAGAGAGAGAGAGAGAGAGAGAGAGAGAGAGAGAGAGAGAGAGAGAGAGAGAGAGAGAGAGAGAGAGAGAGAGAGAGAAAGAGAGAGAGCAAGAGACCCACAGATGGCTCCAACTTCATCCTGTTCCGTACTTGTATGTCTCATAACAATAAAAATGCTTTCAAATGAGCTGATGTAGGTAACAGCTCCTAGCTTGCCAATAAAGTTAGGAATCCTTAACCTGTAATATAACTGTCAATAAAGCTAGGGATCCTTAACCTTGTCAAACCCTGTGTATAAAAAAAAAAAAAAAAAAAAAAAAAAAAAAAGAGAGGAAGACAGAGAGAGAATAAGAGAAGAAGAGAGAGAGGAAGAGAGAGAGAGAGGGAGAGAGAGAGGAAGAGGAAGAGAGAGAGGAAGAGAGAGAGAGGAAGAGATAAAGAGGAAGAGAGAGACAAAGAGTGAGAGGAAGAGAGGAAGAGAGAGATGAAGAGAGGAAGAGAGAAAGGAAGAGAGAGAAGAAGAGAGAGAGGATGAGAGAAAGGGAGGGAGAGAAAGAGAGAGAGAGAGAGAGAGAGAGAGAGAGAGAGAGAGAGAGAGAGAGAGAGAGAGAGAGAGAGAGAGAGAGAGAGAGAGAGAGAGAGAGAGAGAGAGAGAGAGAGAGAGAGACCAGCTAGCAGCACCTCTAACTCGCATCTTTCAGCACTGCCTAGTACAGTGTAAATGGCCCTCTCTATGGAAAGAGGCAAATGTAGTCCCTGTTCACAAAAAGAAGAGCAGAGCAGAAATCAGCAACTACAGACCAGTGTCACTCCTGTCAATCACTGGTAAGATCCTTGAGACAATAATCTCAAGACAAATGACAGAGTTTTTTGACTACCACTCACTACTTTGTGATCGTCAATATGGCTTCAGGAAAGGTTACTCTGCTGCTGATCTGTTGTTAAACCTCTCCACTAAGTGGCACCAGTCACTGGATGAATCCAAAGTCAGCTGTGTGGTAGCACTGGACATTGCTGGCGCTTTCGACCGGGTGTGGCACCAGGGCCTCATAGCAAAACTTCAAGCACTGGGAATTGCAGGCTCTACGCTATGTCTCCTCAGTGATTACCTTCATGGTAGATCTCTAAGTGTAGTTCTCAATGGAACGGAATCAGCAAGACATCCTATTGGGACAAGTGTTCCACAAGGAAGCGTGCTGGGTCCATTATTATGGAATGTCTACGACCTTCTTCATCTTATCCCAGAATCACATGCATATGCAGACGACTGTACACTGACATTCACTTATCCAAGAGAAGAAATGCCAGCTGCTCTAAGCTACATCAATCACCAGCTGAGAGCTATATCAGCTTGGGGAAATAGATGGCAAGTAACATTTGCACCTGAGAAAACGCAAATGATGATCGTCTCTAGGCACCATGATGGTAATGCTGGTGCAGTAGTAAGGATGAATGGGAGGATGTTGGCACCTGGAGAAGAAGTTGATATCCTTGGGGTGAAATTTGACTCCAAACTAACCATGAAGAACCATGTTGTAAATCTTGCAAACAAGGCAGCCAGGAAGCTTACAGCACTTCGCCGTATCTCCCATCTGCTTGACAGTAGGGGTTGCAAGATCCTGTACGAGGCATAAGTACGCTCGCACCTTGAGTATGCTCCACTTTCTTGGTTTGCCTGCCCCCCCTCTCATCTGCGACTGCTTGACAGAGTAGAGAACAGAGCAAGACGTCTCATCTCTCGCCTGGACCCATCCTGGATAGATCTGTCATTTCAGCAGAGCCTTCAACATAGGAGGGATGTGGGTGGCCTTACTGTTATGTACAAGGCCAATATTGTCAAAACACCACACTTGGATCCACTTCGAGGACAGCGTGAAACAAGCTTTTATGCCACAAGACGGGCAGAAAGCAGCAACTTCACTCTGGCTGTACCCTTCTCCAGAACATCACTCCATCTGAGATCATACATACCCAGGATGACTCGAGTATGGAACACATTCGTACAGGATAATGATGTCAACGAGATAAAGTCAGTTGATCAAATGAAAATGCTGGCCCACAGATGGCTCCAACTTC
Source organism: Cherax quadricarinatus (assembly GCF_038502225.1). Lineage (NCBI taxonomy): Eukaryota > Metazoa > Arthropoda > Malacostraca > Decapoda > Parastacidae > Cherax > Cherax quadricarinatus. The sequence goes on from NC_091348.1 coordinate 11,384,420, forward strand.
ATCCTGTTTCCTACTTGTATGTTTCATAACAATAAAAATGCTATCAAATGAGCTGATGTAGGTAACAGCTCTTAGCTTGCCAATAAAGTTAGGAATCCTTAACCTGTAAATAGCTGTCAATAAAGCTAGGGATCCTTAACCTTGTCAAACCCTGTGTAATAAAAAAAAAAAAAAAGAGAGAGAGGAAGAGAGAGGAGGAGAGGGAGAGAGACGGGGGGAAAAGGAAGGGTTAGAGGGTCACTTCACAGGAAGGTGTGAAATCCTGTATATGTGTGCGTGTGTGTGTGTGTGTGTGTGTGTGTGTGTGTGTGTGTGTGTGTGTGTGTGTGTGTGTGTGTGTGTGTGTGTGTGTGTGTCTGTGCATGTGTGCGTGTGTATGTGTGTATGTGTGTGCGTGCTACAGCTATTCAAGTGCCTAACAGTAGATACTGTACTCACCTAGTGTGTGTACTCACCTGATTGTACTCACCTAATTGTGGTTGCAGGGGTCGAGACTCAGCTCCTGGCCCCGCCTCTTCACTGATCGCTACTGGGTCCTCTCTCTCTCTGCTTCCTGAGCTTTGTCATACCTCTTCTTAAAACTATGTATGGTTCCTGCCTCCACTACTTCACTTGCTAGGCTATTCCACTTGCTGACAACTCTATGACTGAAGAAATACTTCCTAACGTCCCTGTGACTCGTCTGAGTCTTCAGCTTCCAGTTGTGACCCCTTGTCCCTGTGTCCCCTCTTTGGAACATCCTATCTCTGTCCACCTTGTCTATTCCCTGCAGTATCTTGTATGTCGTTATCATGTCTCCCCTGACCCTTCTGTCCTCCAGTGTCGTCAGTCTGATTTCCCTTAACCTTTCCTCGTACGACATTCCCTTGAGCTCTGGGACTAGCCTTGTTGCAAACCTTTGTACTTTCTCTAACTTCTTGACGTGTATGTGTGTGTGTGTTTGTATGTGTGTGTGTGTGTGTGCTACATCTATTCAAATCAGCAGATCCTGTACTCACCTAGTGTGTGTGTGTGTACTCACCTAGTTGTACTCACCTAGTTGAGGTTGCGGGGGTCGAGTCCGAGCTCCTGGCCCCGCCTCTTCACTGATCGCTACTAGGTCACTCTCCCTGAACCGTGAGCTTTATCATACCTCTGCTTAAAGCTATGTATGGATCCTGCCTCCACTACATCGCTTCCCAAACTATTCCACTTACTGACTACTCTGTGGCTGAAGAAATACTTCCTAACATCCCTGTGATTCATCTGTGTCTTCAGCTTCCAACTGTGTCCCCTTGTTACTGTGTCCAATCTCTGGAACATCCTGTCTTTGTCCACCTTGTCAATTCCTCTCAGTATTTTGTATGTCGTTATCATGTCCCCCCTATCTCTCCTGTCCTCCAGTGTCGTCAGGCTGATTTCCCTTAACCTCTCCTCGTAGGACATACCTCTTAGCTCTGGGACTAGTCTTGTTGCAAACCTTGTTGCAAACCTGTGTGTATGTGTGTGTGTGTGTGTGTGTGTGTGTGTGTGTGTGTGTGTGTGTGTGTGTATGAGTGTGTGTGTGTGTGTGTGTGTGTGTATGTGTGTATGTGTGTGTGTGTGTGTGTGTGTGTGTGTGTGTGTGTGTGTATGTGTGTGTGTGTGTGTGTGTGTGCTACAGCTATTCAAGTGCCTAACAGCAGAGCCTGTTCTCACCTAGTGTGTGTGTGTGTGTGTGTGTGTGTGTGTGTGTGTGTGTGCGTGCTACAGTTATTCAAGTGCCTAACAGCTGAGCCTGTTCTCACCTAGGGTGTGTGTGTGTGCTTGCTACAGCTATTCAAGTGCCTAACAGCAGAGCCTGTTCTCACCTAGTGTGTGTGTGTGTGTGTGTGCATATGGTTATGTAAGCAGTCCTTATTTCCCACGTATGTACTACATATGTATTGCATATGTACCCGATCTCTTGGTTCCCACTGTACTGTGTTATGTTTAAAATTACGTTCAAAAATAAATACACTAGGCTTCGCCTGTATGCCGCTACCTCTAAATTCTATTAAATGCTGCTTATTCTAATTCTGATACCTCGAGGAGAGTGACCCCCAATTCCAGCTAGAGACAGGTACTATTGACCCCATGCAACTCAAACTAGGTGAATATTACTTGCAGCTGGCAGTGGAGTAATGTTGCGGGTCTGTCCTGTCCCAGTAGTTGAAGATGCTTGATGCTTCTCGGTAATTTTTTCCACTAACTTCCTGTATGCACTATAGTCTCTAGCTCATCTAATTTTTTCACTCACTCACTGTATTTACTGACACATCTATACATCTGGTCTTGAGTCGCACTTATTCTTCAAAATACCCCACTGCGTTATTATGGCAACACTATTTAGGGCTGACACAACCGTTCACCTTCCTTCCCCCGGCCCTCACTAAACACTTAGTCACTATTTCCTTTGTTTTCTTTTCTGTGATCACTTATATTTCCTTTTTTTGGGGCATCAGTGATTATATGCACTCTTATGCGTGCACACGCCTATATCCCACACTCTATTCCTTATGGCACAGTCAGAAATTACCACCAAAACACGAGCTCAAACCACGTGTGTTTTGTGTGTGTGTGTGTGTGTGTGTGTGTGTGTGTGTGTGTGTGTGTGTGTGTGTGTGTGTGTGTGTGTGTGTGTACTCACCTATTTGTGGTTGCTGGGGTCGATTCATAGCTCCTGGCTCTGCCTCTTCACTGATTGCTACTAGGTCGTCTCTCTGCTCCATGAGCTTTATCAAACCTCGTCTTAAAACTAAGTATGGTTTCTGCCTCCACAACGTCACTTTCTAGGCTATTCCACTTCCTGACAACTCAGTGACCCAGGAAATACTTCCTAACTTCCCTTTGACTCATAGAAGTCTTTAACTTTCAGTTGTGACCCCTTGTTTCTGTGTCCCATCTCTGGAACATCCTGTCTCTGTCCACCTTATCTATTCCTCGCAGTATTTTATATGTTGTTATCATGTCTCCCCTCACCCTCGTGTCCTGTATGCTGCAGCAGTTATCTGATTGATCTGCGCCTCAGGAGATTTGCTCGGTATTATATTCACCCCAAGATCTTTCTCCTTGAGTGAGGTGTGCAGTCTTTCGCCACCTAGACTATACTGTGTCTGCGGTCTTCTTTGTTCTTCCCCGATCTTCATGACTTTGCATTTGGCGGGGTTAAATTCATGGAGCCAACTGCTGGACCAGGCTTGTAACCTGTCCAGATCTCTTTGTATTCCTGCCTGAGTCTATTCCTTCCGTTATGTCATTTACATATACCAGAAACAGCACAGGTCTTAGGACTGACCCCTGTGAAATCCCGCTTGTCACAGGCGCCCACTCTGATACCTCGTCACGTACCATGACTCGTTGTTGCCTCCCTGTCAGGTATTCTCTTATCCATTGCAGTGCCTTTCCTGTTATGTGTGCCTGATCCTCTAGCTTTTGCATTAACCTCTTGTGAGGAACTGTGTCGAAGGCCTTCTTGCAGTCCAAGAAAATGCAGTCTATCCACCTCTCTCTCTCTCTCTCTCGTGTCTTACTTCTGTTACCTTGTCATAAAACTCAAGTAGGTTTGTGATAAAGCATTTTCCATCCCTGAAACTATGCTGGTTGTCTTTTATAAGCTTGTGTCTTTCCAGGTGCTCTACCACTCTCCTCCTGATGATCTTCTCCATAACTTTGCATACTATACACGTTCAGTGACACAAGTCTGTAGCTTAATGCCTCGGCTCTGTCTCCTTATTTTATAACTGGGATTGAATTTGCCATCTTCCATACCTAAGGTAGTTGCCCATTTTCATTAGATGTGTTGAAGATTTATGTTATTGGCACACAAAGCATCTCTGCTTCCTCTCTAAGGACCCACAGAGAGATGTCTGATCCCACCACCTTTGAGGCATGAAGTTCATATAGCAGCTTCTTCACCTCCCCCTCGGTTGTGTGTATTTCATCCAACACTTGTTGTACCTATCTATTCTGAAATCCTGGAGTCCTTCCTGTTTCCACTGTAAATGCTTCATTAAATCTCATGTTGAGCTCCTCATATACCTCTTGGTCATTTCTTGTGAACTCCCCCCTTTCTTCTTAGCCTGATTACCTGGTCCTTTACTGTTGTTTTCCTCCTGATGTGCCTATACAACAGCTTCGGGTAAGACTTAACTTTCGATGCTATGTCATTTTCGTCTTGTTGCCGAGCCTCCTTTCTTATTTATGCATATTCGTTTCTGGCTCTTCGGCTAATCTCTTTATTTTCCTGGGTCCTTTGTCTTCTGAACTTTCTCCAGTCTCTAGGGCACTTACTTTTTGCCTTCCTATACCTTTGGGTGAACCAAGGACTCGTTCTGGTCTTCCCATTATTTCTGTGCGTATGTGTCTGTGTGTATGTGTGTATGTATGTATGTATGTATGTGTGTATGTATGTATGTGAGTGTTTTTTTTGTGTGTATGTGTATGTGTGTGTATGTGTATGTGTGTGTATGTGTATGCATATGTGTATGTGTGTGTGTGTATGTGTGTGTGTGTGTGTGTGTGTGTGTGTGTGTGTGTACTCACCTAATTGTATTCACCTAATCGTAGTTGCAGGGGTCGAGACTCGGCTCCTGGCCCAACCTCTTCACTGAACGCTACTGGGTCCTCTCTCTCCCTCCTCCATGAGATTTATCATACCTCGTCTTAAAGCTATGTATGGTTCCTGTCTCTACTACATCGCTCGCCAGACTGTTCCACTTCCTGACCACTCTATGACTAGAGAAATGCTTCCTAATATCCCTGTGGGTCATCTGAGCCTTCACCCTCCAAGAGTGACCCCTCGTTTCTGTGTCCCCTCTCTGGAACATCTTGTCTCAGTCCACGTTGTCTATTCCACGCAGTATTTTGTATGTCGTTATCATGTCTCCATCTAACCCTCTTGTCCTCCAGTGTCGTCAGGCCGATTTCACACCATCACTGTTCACATCACTTTTTACATCATGGTTCACACATCACTGTTCACATCACTGTTCACATCACTGTTCGCATCATTGTTCACACATCACTGTTCACATCATTGTTCAAACATCACTGTTCACATTGTTCACGCCATCACTGTTCACATCCTTGTTCAGACATCACTGTTTACATCATTGTTCGCACCAGTACTGTTCAAATTATTGTTCACACCATCACTGTCCACATTACTGTTCACATCACTGTTCACACCAGTGTTCACACCATCACTGCTCACCACATCATTGTTCACACCATCAGTGTTCACACAGTGTTCACATCAGTGTTCACAGCATCACTGTTCACACCTGTGATCACATCTGTGTTCACATCAGTGCTCACACCAGTGTCCACATCAGTGTTCACATCAGTGTTCACATCAGTGTTCACACCAGTGGTCACATCCGCATTCACACCAGTGTTCACACCAGTGTTTACACCAGTGTTCACATCAGTGTTCACACCAGTGTTCACATCAGTGTTCACATCAGCGTTCACATCAGTGTTCACACCAGTGTTCACATCAGTGTTCACATCAGTGTTCGCATCAGTGTTCGCATCAGCGTTCACATCAGTGTTCACATAAGTGTTCACATCAGTGTTCACATCGGTGTTCACACCAGTGTTCACATCAGTGTTCACATCAGTGTTCACATCAGTGTTCACTTCAGTGTTCACATCAATGTTCACACCAGTGGTCACATCCGCATTCACACCAGTATTCACACCAGTGTTCACACCAGTGTTCACATCAGTGTTCACATCAGTGTTCACATCAGTATTCACATCAGTGTTCACACCAGTTTTCACATCAGTGTTCACATCAGTGTTCGCATCAGTGTTCACATCAGCGTTCACATCAGTGTTCACACCAGTGTTCACACCAGTGTTCACACCAGTGTTCACATCAGTGTTCACTTCAGTGTTCACATCAGTGTTCACACCAGTGGTCACATCCGCATTCACACCAGTGTTCTCACCAGTGTTCACACCAGTGTTCACACCAGTGTTCACATCAGTGTTCACATCAGCGTTCACATCAGTGTTCACATAAGTGTTCACATCAGTGTTCACATCGGTGTTCACACCAGTGTTCACATCAGTGTTCACATCAGTGTTCACATCTGTGTTCACTTCAGTGTTCACATCAGTGTTCACACCAGTGGTCACATCCGCATTCACACCAGTATTCACACCAGTGTTCACACCAGTTTTCACATCAGTGTTCACATCAGTGTTCGCATCAGTGTTCACATCAGCTTTCACATCAGTGATCATATAAGTGTTCACATCAGCGTTCACATCAGTGTTCACACCAGTGTTCACATCAGTGTTCACATCAGTGTTCACATCAGCGTTCACATCAGTGTTCACATAAGTGTTCACATCAGTGTTCACATCGGTGTTCACACCAGTGTTCACATCAGTGTTCACATCAGTGTTCACATCTGTGTTCACTTCAGTGCTCACATCAGTGTTCACACCAGTGGTTACATCCGCATTCACACCAGTATTCACACCAGTGTTCACACCAGTGTTCACATCAGTGTTCACATCAGTGTTCACATCAGTGTTCACATCAGTGTTCACACCAGTTTTCACATCAGTGTTCACATCAGTGTTCGCATCAGTGTTCACATCAGCTTTCACATCAGTGATCATATAAGTGTTCACATCAGCGTTCACATCAGTGTTCACACCAGTGTTCACACCAGTGTTCACACCAGTGTTCACATCAGTGTTCACACCAGCGTTCATATCAGTGTTCACATCAGTGTTCACATCAGTGTTCACTTCAGTGTTCACATCAGTGTTCACACCAGTGGTCACATCCGCATTCACACCAGTGTTCACACCAGTGTTCACATCAGTGTTCACATCAGTGTTCACATCAGTGTTCACATCAGTGTTCGCATCAGTGTTCACATCAGCTTTCACATCAGTGATCATATAAGTGTTCACATCAGCGTTCACATCAGTGTTCACACCAGTGTTCACACCAGTGTTCACACCAGTGTTCACATCAGTGTTCACAAAAGTGTTCACATCAGTGTTCACATCAGTGTTCACATCAGTGTTCACTTCAGTGTTCACATCAGTGTTCACACCAGTGGTCATATCCGCATTCACACCAGTGTTCACACCAGTGTTCACATCAGTGTTCACATCAGTGTTCACATCAGTGTTCACACCAGTGTTCACATCAGTGTTCACATCAGTGTTCGCATCAGTGTTCACATCAGCGTTCACATCAGTGTTCATATAAGTGTTCACATCAGTGTTCACATCAGTATTCACACCAGTGTTCACACCAGTGTTCACACCAGTGTTCACATCAGTGTTCACATCAGTGTTCACATCAGTGTTCATATCAGTGTTCACATCAGTGTTCACACAAGTGTTCACACAAGTGTTCACACCAGTGTTAACATCAGTGTTCACACCAGTGTTCACATCAGTGTTCACATCAGTGTTCACATCAGTGTTCACACCAGTGTTCACATCAGTGTTCACATCAGTGTTCGCATCAGTGTTCACATCAGTGTTCACATCAGTGTTCACTTCAGTGTTCACATCAGTGTTCACACCAGTAGTCACATCCGCATTCACACCAGTATTCACACCAGTGTTCACACCAGTGTTCACATCAGTGTTCACATCAGTGTTCACATCAGTGTTCAAATCAGTGTTCACACCAGTTTTCACATCAGTGTTCACATCAGTGTTCGCATCAGTGTTCACATCAGCTTTCACATCAGTGATCATATAAGTGTTCACATCAGCGTTCACATCAGTGTTCACACCAGTGTTCACACCAGTGTTCACACCAGTGTTCACATCAGTGTTCACACCAGTGTTCACATCAGTGTTCACATCAGTGTTCACATCAGTGTTCACTTCAGTGTTCACATCAGTGTTCACACCAGTGGTCACATCCGCATTCACACCAGTGTTCACACCAGTGTTCACATCAGTGTTCACATCAGTGTTCACATCAGTGTTCACACCAGTGTTCACATCAGTGTTCACATCAGTGTTCGCATCAGTGTTCACATCAGCGTTCACATCAGTGTTCATATAAGTGTTCACATCAGTGTTCACATCAGTATTCACACCAGTGTTCACACCAGTGTTCACACCAGTGTTCACATCAGTGTTCACATCAGTGTTCACATCAGTGTTCATATCAGTGTTCACATCAGTGTTCACACCAGTGTTCACACCAGTGTTCACATCAGTGTTCACACCAGTGTTCACATCAGTGTTCACATCAGTGTTCAAATCAGTGTTCACACCAGTGTTCACATCAGTGTTCACATCAGTGTTCACATCAGTGTTCACATCAGTGTTCACATCAGCGTTCACATCAGTGTTCATATAAGTGTTCACATCAGTGTTCACATCAGTATTCACACCAGTGTTCACACCAGTGTTCACATCAGTGTTCACATCAGTGTTCACATCAGTGTTCACATCAATGTTCATATCAGTGTTCACATCAGTGTTCACACCAGTGTTCACACCAGTGTTCACATCAGTGTTCACATCAGTGTTCACTTCAGTGTTCACATCAGTGTTCACACCAGTGGTCACATCCGCATTCACACCAGTGTTCACACCAGTGTTCACATCAGTGTTCACATCAGTGTTCACATCAGTGTTCACATCAGTGTTTGCATCAGTGTTCACATCAGCTTTCACATCAGTGATCATATAAGTGTTCACATCAGCGTTCACATCAGTGTTCACACCAGTGTTCACACCAGTGTTCACACCAGTGTTCACATCAGTGTTCACACCAGTGTTCACATCAGTGTTCACATCAGTGTTCACATCAGTGGTTACTTCAGTGTTCACATCAGTGTTCACACCAGTGGTCACATCCGCATTCACACCAGTGTTCACACCAGTGTTCACATCAGTGTTCACATCAGTGTTCACATCAGTGTTCACACCAGTGTTCACATCAGTGTTCACATCAGTGTTCGCATCAGTGTTCACATCAGCGTTCACATCAGTGTTCATATAAGTGTTCACATCAGTGTTCACATCAGTATTCACACCAGTGTTCACACCAGTGTTCACACCAGTGTTCACATCAGTGTTCACATCAGTGTTCACATCAGTGTTCATATCAGTGTTCACATCAGTGTTCACACAAGTGTTCACACAAGTGTTCACACCAGTGTTCACATCAGTGTTCACACCAGTGTTCACATCAGTGTTCACATCAGTGTTCACATCAGTGTTCACACCAGTGTTCACATCAGTGTTCACATCAGTGTTCGCATCAGTGTTCACATCAGTGTTCACATCAGTGTTCACTTCAGTGTTCACATCAGTGTTCACACCAGTGGTCACATCCGCATTCACACCAGTATTCACACCAGTGTTCACACCAGTGTTCACATCAGTGTTCACATCAGTGTTCACATCAGTGTTCACATCAGTGTTCACACCAGTTTTCACATCAGTGTTCACATCAGTGTTCGCATCAGTGTTCACATCAGCTTTCACATCAGTGATCATATAAGTGTTCACATCAGCGTTCACATCAGTGTTCACACCAGTGTTCACACCAGTGTTCACACCAGTGTTCACATCAGTGTTCACACCAGTGTTCACATCAGTGTTCACATCAGTGTTCACATCAGTGTTCACTTCAGTGTTCACATCAGTGTTCACACCAGTGGTCACATCCGCATTCACACCAGTGTTCACACCAGTGTTCACATCAGTGTTCACATCAGTGTTCACATCAGTGTTCACACCAGTGTTCACATCAGTGTTCACATCAGTGTTCGCATCAGTGTTCACATCAGCGTTCACATCAGTGTTCATATAAGTGTTCACATCAGTGTTCACATCAGTATTCACACCAGTGTTCACACCAGTGTTCACACCAGTGTTCACATCAGTGTTCACATCAGTGTTCACATCAGTGTTCATATCAGTGTTCACATCAGTGTTCACACCAGTGTTCACACCAGTGTTCACATCAGTGTTCACACCAGTGTTCACATCAGTGTTCACATCAGTGTTCAAATCAGTGTTCACACCAGTGTTCACATCAGTGTTCACATCAGTGTTCACATCAGTGTTCACATCAGTGTTCACACCAGTGTTCACATCAGTGTTCACATCAGTGTTCACATCAGTGTTCACTTCAGTGTTCACTTCAGTGTTCACATCAGTGTTCACACCAGTGGTCACATCCGCATTCACACCAGTATTCACACCAGTGTTCACACCAGTGTTCACATCAGTGTTCACATCAGTGTTCACATCAGTGTTCACATCAGTGTTCACACCAGTTTTCACATCAGTGTTCACATCAGTGTTCGCATCAGTGTTCACATCAGCTTTCACATCAGTGATCATATAAGTGTTCACATCAGCGTTCACATCAGTGTTCACACCAGTGTTCACACCAGTGTTCACACCAGTGTTCACATCAGTGTTCACACCAGTGTTCACATCAGTGTTCACATCAGTGTTCACATCAGTGTTCACTTCAGTGTTCACATCAGTGTTCACACCAGTGGTCACATCCGCATTCACACCAGTGTTCACACCAGTGTTCACATCAGTGTTCACATCAGTGTTCACATCAGTGTTCACACCAGTGTTCACATCAGTGTTCACATCAGTGTTCGCATCAGTGTTCACATCAGCGTTCACATCAGTGTTCATATAAGTGTTCACATCAGTGTTCACATCAGTATTCACACCAGTGTTCACACCAGTGTTCACACCAGTGTTCACATCAGTGTTCACATCAGTGTTCACATCAGTGTTCATATCAGTGTTCACATCAGTGTTCACACCAGTGTTCACACCAGTGTTCACATCAGTGTTCACACCAGTGTTCACATCAGTGTTCACATCAGTGTTCAAATCAGTGTTCACATCAGTGTTCACATCAGTGTTCACATCAGTGTTCACATCAGTGTTCACATCAGTGTTCACATCAGCGTTCACATCAGTGTTCATATAAGTGTTCACATCAGTGTTCACATCAGTATTCACACCAGTGTTCACACCAGTGTTCACACCAGTGTTCACATCAGTGTTCACATCAGTGTTCACATCAATGTTCATATCAGTGTTCACATCAGTGTTCACACCAGTGTTCACACCAGTGTTCACACCAGTGTTCACATCAGTGTTCACACCAGTGTTCACACCATTGTTCACACCAGTGTTCACATCAGTGTTCACATCAGTGTTCACATCAGTGTTCACATCAGTGTTCACATCAGTGTTCACACCTATACGGAAGTTAACAAAACACGAATCTGAACTCCCAGATAAATTAATTTAGACTATCAGCTGGACTGTTGGGAATAATAACGTAGCGTTAACCAGGACATTGTGTGGCTGTGTTAAGGCAGTTAGCAAAGTTAACCTCACGACCAGCTGGCACAGCTAGTAGAGAGAGGGAACCGATTGGCAGAGCTGGTGAAGAGTAAACCAGCTGGAACTGCTGGTAAAGAGTGAATCAGCTTGCACAGATGCTGAAGAGAATGAACCAGCTGGTAGAGAAGATAGAGTAAAGCAGCTGGAAAAAAGTGTACAAGAGAGTGCACCAGCTGGGTCTCACGCAGTTGCATGTCTGGTGTTATTGTTACTTCAAACATACGTGTGTGTATGTGTGTTGTGTTGTGCTGTGTGTTGTGTGTGTGTGTGTGTGTGTGTGTGTGTGTGTGTGTGTGTGTGTGTGTGTGTGTGTGTGTGTGTGTGTGTGTGTGTGTGTGTGTGTGTGTGTGTGTAGCTCATTGTTCATGGCAGTGTTCAATGTATATGTGCCTTTCTTTGTGTAAATTCCTCTCTTGTTATGTATGACGTGTCGACACTTAGAAGTATTGGGTATATCATTGTTATATCTCCTATTCTTCCATACTGCACCGAAGGCAGCTTCCTGCGCTCCCGCCCCAATTTATCCCTTCTGGATAAAGTTAAATTAAAACACATGAAGAATATAGATCACGAAGAATTAGACACATGTGCAACATCTGGGTATCTTTATTTGTAGACGTTTCGCCATCCAGTGACTTTATCAATACATATTCAAGGGCATAACTGGAAGACAGTAGAACCATGTACACAAGATTAGGTAATCAGTCCCTCAGCCTTGAAGGTGGTGAAGAGCACCATACATGTACGAATATAGATTATATTACAAAACAGTGAAACTATCAGAGAGGGTAAGATCTATGAATTATTAACAGTTACAACTGGAAGACCGTATCAATGAAGCTGTCAGCCACTCGTATACTACACTGCCAAACTATAAAATACCTTTCAGATATGCGAACGCTGAAATGAACATCAAAATGGTATACAATACCGACAGGTTGTTAGGTAAGACACATATGCAACAGTTAGACAACTTTATTCCGAAACGTTTCGCCTACACAGTAGGCTTCTTCAGTCGACTGAAGAAGCCTACTGTGTAGGCGAAACGTTTCGGAATAAAGTTGTCTAACTGTTGCATATGTGTCTTACCTAAGAACGCTGAAATGTTATGAAAGATGTTTATAACCTGTATAAGACCAAAATTAGAATCTGCAGCTGTTGTGTGGGGCTCACAGCTGAAGAAACACATAGATAAGTTAGAAAATGGCTGCCAGAGTTGAACATTATGAACTATGATGAAGAGTTGAACACTTAAAAGTTGCTTATGTTGGTTGATTGGAGGGAAAAAAAGAGACATGAAAACCAGACACAATGTCTTGAAAAGATATCAAAGAACGGACGAAGATTTCTTAGTATTTGCAAAAGTGATAACAAGAAGTTAAAGTTGAAAAACGAGGAAAGAAATGGAAAGGATTGTAGAAAATTTTTCTTCTCGCATAGTAATTAACCAAGGAACAGGTGAAACCAATGGAAGTTCAAAAAGAAAAATATATGATGAACAAAGTATTGAAGATAGAACACCACAAGCATAACTCTGCTCCTATATATAATATCACAAACTTTTGTCACTCACCTTGTACAGTGAGCAGGAGTCGCTGTGTCCAGGAGGGAGAGAGCCGGTAATGTACTCTACATCTGTACTCTGCTGTGTCGTCCATCCGTGCCCTCTCCACCACCAGCGCTGATCCACCTCTCTCCAGCCTCACCCTGCCTCGCTTCGCGCCCCTCCCCGTGCCCCGCCTCGCACTCCTCACCTCTCTGCTGACATCGAGGGCGGCGACACGTTCTGTGTCAGCACGGGCGTCGAAGCTGTGGCCGGCGGGAGAGACAGAAAAGGAAACTGGACTCGTCTGTATGTGCTGAGGTAAGCGAGTGAGATGATGTGAGGCATGCTGAGGCAAGGTGATGTGGGGCAGGCTGAGGCAAGGTGATGTGAGGCAGGCTGAGGCAAGGTGATGTGAGGCAGGCTGAGGCAAGGTGATGTGGGGCAGGCTGAGGCAAGGTGATGTGAGGCAGGCTGAGGCAAGGTGATGTGAGGCAGGCTGAGGCAAGGTGATGTGAGGCAGGCTGAGGCAAGGTGATGTGAGGTAGGCTGAGGCAAGGTGATGTGAGGCAGGCTGAGGCAAGGTGATGTGAGGCAGGCTGAGGCAAGGTGATGTGAGGCAGGCTGAGGCAAGGTGATGTGAGGCAGGCTGAGGCAAGATGATGTGAGGCAGACTAAGGCAAGATGATGTGAGGCAGACTGAGGCAAGGTGATGTGAGGCAGACTTAGGCAAGATGATGAGAGGTAAACTGAGGCAAGATGATGTGAGGCAAACTGAGGCAAGATAATGAGAGGCAGACTGAGGCAAGATGATGTGAGGCAGACTGAGGCAAGATAATGAGAGGCAAACTGAGGCAAGATGATGTGAGGCAAACTGAGGCAAGATAATGAGAGGCAGACTGAGGCAAGATGATGTGAGGCAGACTGAGGCAAGATGATGTGAGGCAAACTGAGGCAAGATGTGAGACAGACTGAGGCAAGATGATGTGAGGCAGACTGAGGCAAGATGTGAGGCAGACTGAGGCAAGATGATGTGAGGCAAACTGAGGCAAGATGATGTGAGGCAGACTGAGGCAAGATGATGTGAGGCAAA
>NC_091348.1:11410949-11458449 GCF_038502225.1 Cherax quadricarinatus
AAGTCAACTAGAAACTACAGTAAAGAAACACTGGTAAATAGGCTACACAATTGTGACTGGACAGAGATAACAAGTTGCACGGACGTAAACGATGCCTGGGAAAAATTCAAAACAATGTTCACTACCATCCTTGATAATATTGCACCAGTTAAAGAGATTAGGATTAAACGAAGAACTGAACCCTGGATGACTACTGAGATATTAGATAACATGAAATTCAGAGACCAGCTGCTAAAAAGATTTAAAGCAAACAGACAGGATATTGCAGCACTAAATGAATTCCAAAGGGTGAGGAACAGAGTACAGAGACTTATAAAAGGAGCAAAGGCAAAGCACTACTGCTCAAAAATTGAAGAGTATAAGCATAACCCCAGAAAGCTCTGGCAACAACTAAAACAGTTGGGGTATAGCCATAAGCCAGTAGATAGGTCTAACATAGTACTCACTATCGATAATGAGGTATGCCACGAAACATCTAAGGTGGCAAATTGCTTTAATTCCTACTACATATCTGTTGCATCAACACTAGTAAATAAACTACCAGCTGCATCAAATACCTTTAACACAGACTCTGATAAGTTTCAAACATACTATACCAATAAAGGGGCAACCCCAAACAGTTGTCAACTAGTAAGTGTATCTCATGACTTTATTCAAAAAGAACTAAGCAGGTTAAACCCAACTAAGAGCACAGGCCCTGATAACATCCCGTCTAAGTTCCTAAAAGATGGTGCTTCTGAACTGTCAATCCCTATTGCTCACATAATAAATCTATCAATCACCACTAATACCGTACCGGAGGGGTTCAAGGAGGCCAGAGTTACTCCTATCTTCAAGAAAAATAGTAGGTCTGATGTAAGCAACTATAGGCCTGTTAGTATACTCAGTATAATATCTAAAATTCTAGAGAGGGCGGTGTATTCTCAAGTAGTTAAGTACCTTAATGACAACAACATTCTCCATAGCTATCAATCGGGCTTTAGAAGATCCTACTCAACCGACACCTCCCCTATTAATCTGATGGATTACCTGAGAACTGAAATGTCAAAGGGGAACCTCATAGGTATGGTAACCTTAGACTTGCAAAAGGCCTTCGATACTGTCAACCACAATATATTATGTAATAAACTTCAAGCTATCGGTATAGGTTCTGTAGACTGGTTTAAGTCCTACCTTAGCAACAGGAGACAAATAGTCAAAATCAACAAAACAGAATCAGAACCCCTGCCGATAACATGTGGAGTTCCCCAAGGTAGTATTCTGGGTCCCTTATTATTCTTATGTTATGTCAATGATATACCTATCAATGTCAAGTGCAAACTCCTACTGTATGCAGATGACAGTGCTCTGTTAGTGTCAGGTAAAGACCCACAAGATATTGCTAATGTTTTAACACTGGAACTGGAGTCCTGCAGCAAGTGGTTAGTAGACAACAAACTATCATTACACCTAGGGAAAACTGAAGCCATTCTCTTTGGCACGAAACATAAACTGAGAAGGGTAAATAATTTTAATGTTCAATGTAATGGGGAGCCCATCACTTTGGTTTCATCAGTAAAATATTTGGGAATCCCCTTTGACCCATGCATGTCAGGAGAATTGATAGGGAACAGTGTAGTAAAGAAAGCGAATGCCAGACTGAAGTTCCTGTATAGACAAGCACAGTGTCTACCTACTGAGGCTCGCAGGACCCTATGTCTAGCCCTTATACAATGCCATATGGATTACGCTTGCTCTTCTTGGTACTCTGCCTTGGCAAAAAAACTGAAAGATAGACTGCAAATCACCCAGAACAAAATCGTAAGATTCATCCTGGGGTTGGGACCAAGAGAACATGTAGGCCAGGATGAATTACAGCAGTTGGATATGCTGAATGTTGAAGACAGAGTAAAACAACTGAAGCTAAATCATGTTTATAAAATTGCTCACAAACAATGTCCAGAATATCTTGCTGTCAATTTTGTCAAGGTTGGGAACCAAAGCAATCATAGTACTAGGGGGAGAGAGCACAACTTTGTAGTACCCACAGTCAGTGGCCAGGCTTCAAACACCTTTTATTGTACAGCAATAAAGGAATGGAACAGACTGCCTGCACATGTCAAAGCCAGTCATAGCATGAACCAGTTCAAGAAGAGTGCCAAAAGGTGTCTGATGAATGTAGCTACAGAAAGGAAGGGGAATGATTTTCTATTTTTTAGCTAACATACGTGTAAATTTTACCTTATTCCTAGTAATGACCCTCGTATTGTAGATAGTCTTAATGACCTTGGTGTAGTAGATAGTCTTTTTAGTATGATAATAAGATGTTATCTTCATTGTAGAATAATAAGAAAATATTATAACCTTTATATTATAATAATAAGGTAAAAGGACCCCAATGGAAATAAGTCACTCTGTCTGACTTTTTTGGGTTATCCTAGGTTCTCTACACATATGCTGCTATGTATGATAATTCTATGTAACTGTATTTGTGTATACTTGAATAAACTTACTTACTTACTTATACTCTCTCCTCTCATTCCCTCTTTCTACCCTTTCTCTCTCCTCTCTCTCCCTCTTTCTACCCTTTCTCTCTCCCCCTCGCACCCTCTCCCTCCTCTAGCCTTCTGTGTGTGGTAATAAAAAAAAACGAAAAAAAAAGAATGGGTGGCCCTAGAGGACGGAAAACCAGAGATCTGGTAGACGAACCAGGGAGGAAAGACTGGGAGTTAGAGCTCCAAAAAAGGGAGGAAGAGTGGGGAAGGAAGATAGTAGAGCTTGGTAAGAAAATGGAGGAGCGGATAGCTGAAGAGTGCAGGAAGTGGGAAGTACAGGTCTTAGCAGCAGAAGCTAGGATACAGTGCTTAGAAGAGAAACTGCAAAGCCTGAAACAGATTAGAGAGACAAATGACAATTCAGATGTGACATCAGGAAATTCAATGTCAGGCGCAGACAAGGGGACAGTAAGCAACAACGGAGACATGCCGTACACGAAGGCCCTATCAAACCCACGTGGGGCCAGGGAAAAGACGAGGAGCACACTAAGATCAAATGACAGGTCCGAAGACAATGAAGGTATGCTATATGCAGAGATTCTAACAGCCAACTGCAGTAGCAAGGGACAGCTGGTCATGAAAGACAGTTCACTGAGAATAGAATTTTCAGATATGACAGGGACTGAAGGCAAGAACATGTCAATGGAAGGAAATAAAATGCATCAGAGGAAGCAGATGGAGACTCAGTGGGAGGAGGAAAGGGCGAGGTCAGTTTTTGTGTACGGGCTCCAAGAAGCCAAGGGGGACAACTTTGAAGAAATAAAACAGGAGGAGAAAAAAAATGATTGAAGGCATCATGAAAACAATAGGTGAGGGCGATATGACCCAGGTGACAAATTTTCAGAGAATTGGGTGGTTTGCAAGTGGAAGGATACAGCCTGTCAGAGTAACTTTCAAGGAAGAATCAGTTCGAACCAGGATTCTGCAAGAGAAAGCAAGACTGAGGGACAAACAGGGGTACCAGAGAGTATACCTCGACCGCGACAGAACACAAGAAGAAAGGACTACACTGAAAGAGAGGGTACAGAGATGCAAGGAGGAACGAGAGGCAATGACAAAGATGAGCAGGACCCAGACACAGGGGGAAGGGCAAACACACCCCACAGAATCTCCCACCTAAAGACTCCAACCGCGACATTCCCAACACAACTGAGCAACCTATAGTACAACCCACTCACTGTTCCCTCTGCCACCAACTCCCATATCACAAACCTCACCCCAACAGCTGTTCCTTATGGGCATTCTGACCCCACCTCCATCATCACAAACCCCACCTACACCACAGCCCCATATAGGCCCCCACCAAGGCTCTCGCTCCCCCAACCCCAATATTCTTGCATGACCACAATGATAGAAAAGAAACTGAAAGTTTGGTACACAAACGCGGATGGAATAACGAATAAACATGAGGAGTGGAACGAAAGAATCAGTGAAAAATCCCCAGACATCATAGCAGTCACAGAAACAAAACTCGCTGAGACAATAAAAGACACAATCTTCCCAACGGGATATCAGATCCTGAGGAAAGATAGAAGGAGTAGAGGGGGAGGAGGGGTTGCACTTCTCATAAAACACCGATGGGGATTTGAGGAAATGGAAGGCATGGACATGATTGGAGAAAGAGACTACATTGTAGGTACAATTCAGTCCAGAGAACATAAAGTAGCCATTGGAGTGATGTATAACCCACCACAGAACTGCAGGAGGCCAAGAGAGGAGTATGAAGAAAACAACAGGGTGATGGTGGACACACTGGCTGAGGTGGCAAGAAGAGCTCACTCGAGCAGAGCAAAGTTACTGGTAATGGGCGATTTCAACCACAGGGAGATCGACTGGGAAAACCTGGAGCCACATGGGGGTCCCGAAACATGGAGAGCCAAGATGATGGATGTGGTACTTGAAAACCTCATGCATCAACATGTCAGGGACACAACCAGAGAGAGAGGGGAGGATGAGCCAGCAAGACTGGATCTTGTGTTCACCCTGAGCAGTTCAGACATTGAGGACATAACTTACGAGAGGCCCCTTGGAGCTAGCGATCACGTGGTTCTGAGTTTTGATTATATAGTAGAGTTACAAGTGGAGAAGGTAACAGGAACTGAAGGGGACAGGCCAAACTATAAAAGAGGGGACTACACAGGTATGAGAAATTGCCTGCAGGAGGTTCAGTGGGACAGAGAAATGGTAGGAAAATCAGTAAACGAGATGATGGAATATGTGGCAACAAAGTGCAAGGAGGCAGAGGAAAGGTTTGTTCCCAAGGGAAACAGAAATAATAGGAAGACCAAAACGAGTCCTTGGTTTACCCGAAGGTGTAGGGAGGCAAAAACTAAGTGCAACAGAGAATGGAAAAGGTACAGGAGGCATAGGACCCAGGAAAACATGGAAATTAGTAGAAGAGCCAGAAACGAGTATGCACAGATAAGGAGGGAGGCCCAGCGACAGTATGAAAATGACATAGCATCGAAAGTCAAATCTGACCCAAAACTACTGTATAGCCACATTAGGAGGAAGACAACAGTCAAGGACCAGGTGATAAGGCTGAGGAAAGAAGGTGGAGAACTCACAAGAAATGATCAAGAGGTATGTGAGGAGCTCAACACGAGATTTAAGGAAGTATTTACAGTAGAGACAGGAAGGACTCTGGGGGACAGATCAAATGGGGACACCAGCAAGGAATACACCAACAAGTGTTGGACGACATACATACAGATGATGAGGAGGTGAAGAAACTGCTAAGGGACATTGATACCTCAAAGGCAATGGGACCGGACATCTCCCCGTGGGTCCTTAGAGAGGGAGCAGATATGTTGTGCGTGCCACTTACCACAATCTTCAACACGTCCCTGGAAACTGGGCAACTACCTGAGGTATGGAAGACGGCAAATGTAGTTCCCATTTTTAAAAAAGGAGACAGAAAAGAGGCACTAAACTATAGACCTGTGTCATTGACGTGTATAGTATGCAAAGTTATGGAGAAGATTATCAGGAGGAGAGTGGTGGAGCACCTGGAACGGAACAAGAGTATAAATCCCAACCAGCACGGATTCATGGAAGGCAAATCCTGTGTCACAAACCTTCTGGAGTTTTATGATAAAGTAACAGAAGTAAGACACGAGAGAGAGGGGTGGGTTGATTGGATCTTCTTGGACTGCAAGAAGGCCTTTGACACAGTTCCTCACAAGAGATTAGTGCAGAAGCTAGAGTATCAGGCGCATATAACAGGAAGGGCACTGCAATGGATCAGAGAATACCTGACAGGGAGGCAACAACGAGTCATGGTACTTAATGATGTATCACAGTGGGCACCTGTGACGAGCGGGGTCCCACAGGGGTCGGTCCTGGGACCAGTGCTATTTTTGGTATATGTGAACGACATGATGGAAGGGTTAGACTCAGAAGTGTCCCTGTTTGCAGATGATGTGAAGTTAATGAGGAGAATTATATCTGATGAGGACCAGGCAGGACTTCAAAGAGACCTGGACAGACTGGACACCTGGTCCAGCAAATGGCTTCTCGAATTTAATCCTGCCAAATGCAAAGTCATGAAGATAGGGGAAGGGCACAGAAGACCACAGACAGAGTATAGGCTAGGTGGCCAAAGACTGCAAACCTCACTCAAGGAGAAAGATCTTGGGGTGAGTATAACACCGAGCATGTCTCCGGAAGCACACATCAATCAGATAACTGCTGCAGCATATGGGCGCCTGGCAAACCTGAGAACAGCATTCCGATACCTTAGTAAGGAATCGTTCAAGACACTGTATACCGTGTATGTCAGGCCCATACTGGAGTATGCAGCACCTGTTTGGAACCCGCACTTGAAAAAGCACGTCAAGAAACTAGAGAAAGTACAAAGGTTTGCGACAAGGTTAGTTCCAGAGCTAAGGGGAATGTCCTATGAAGAAAGATTAAGGGAAATCGGTCTGACGACACTGGAGGACAGGAGGGTCAGGGGAGACATGATAACGACATATAAAATACTGCGTGGAATAGACAAGGTGGACAAAGACAGGATGTTCCAGGGAGGGGACACAGAAACAAGAGGCCACAATTGGAAGTTGAAGACACAAATGAGTCAGAGAGATATTAGGAAGTATTTCTTCAGTCATAGAGTTGTAAGGCAGTGGAATAGCCTAGAAAATGACGTAGTGGAGGCAGGAACCATACACAGTTTTAAGACGAGGTTTGATAAAGCTCATGGAGCGGGGAGAGAGAGGGCCCAGTAGCAACCGGTGAAGAGGCGGGGCCAGGAGCTAATGTAGACAGCCTGTACTGTCTGCACAGACAGCCCATGCTGTCTGCCAGCTTAGTTCATATTTTGCGCTATGCTGGTGCTGCCATCTATAGGCCTTGCCACTTCAGTATGCCCAGACTTGCCTCTCCCTCACTCACACAGCGGCCTAGCAGCAAGACACAAGTGCTCCCAGCTCTCTCTCGTGGGCATGGCCCTGCCCGGGCCATGGGCACAAACACACAAGCCTGTGTAACCCAACACTACTTATCAATAAAGTAAGAAGCCTCCGAAGAACGTATCATTGCTACCTACGCTACCTTCATCGTCACCAAACCGCTGTTTACCTACAAGAACAGCAATAACATTGGTAGCAGCGGTGCTCCGCAGCAGTTGTGTTTGCCCCGCGAGGAAGTAAGAGGTATGAAGTCATCTTCACTTCATCACCCTACACAAGAAGCATCCGTCTCTCAACGAGTTATCCTGATGTCGTGTCTGCAAGTTTGAGCATCCAGACACAGGTACAAGCAGGATCTATGCCAAAATTTGCCGAAATTCTCCGAGAATTGTAAGTGGCGTCCCAGTGACCCCACGCTGTTTCTCAAGTCACGTGTTCAGCGTCACTTGTATGTTGCTGTTGTTGTTCAGCTCAGCACAGCTGTTTCAGATAGCCAGAGGTGAATCTTGTGGTGATTTCTGCGTCCAGTGTGTTCCCCTGTGTTTGTGGGTGGGAGGAGGAGAGACCGCCAGATGCTCGCCCTGCCATACACTCACCCACGCTCCTCGCCACCACACTACCATACACCACTCACCACTGTTCACTCCCTCTGCTTTGTTCTCTGCTGTTTTCCATGTGAATTCATCGCCAGTGCTGTGTATCCGAGTGCCCGAGGCCACTCGAAGCTGCGTGGATCAGCATGCCACATAGATCACGACACCACGTGGATGGACACCACGTTGGGTGTGGCCGATGTCACGTAGACCTACAAAGCCACGTGAGTTACCAGATATCCCAGGCCACATGCTGTGGCCTGCTGCCCGCATCACATCGACGTCACCCACGATGCTGCCCGACTTCATGATGTCACGATGTCTGCTGACGTCACCTCGAGATGTCTGCTGACGTCACCTCGAGATGTCTGCTGACGTCACCTCGAGATGTCTGCTGACGTCACAGTCCTGCTGACGTCACCTCGCGATATCACGCCTGACATCACATGATGTCACCATCGAGTGTTCTAGTAATTATTTTAGTATTGTCGAGAAGATTGAGAGAAAATATATGTTGTGTTAATTAATTCTTCTCAGTCAGTGTTCTCACATGTTAGTGTACCGTATGTACAGCGGTGTGTTTTTAAAGTTTCCTTGTGTCTAGTGAGGTCTGAGCCAGACCTGGTGGCACCACTGTGCTAAGTCACCCGTGTGACCAGTGTGTTTGACAGCTGATTACTCAGTCCTGAGCGTATGAGCCCTCTTGTACAGAAAGCTTTTATGCTCGTCGCTCGTGTTGTTCTGCAGAATCGTACCTGCTACGATTCCCATCGAGATTTGTTTCACTTCACCTCCAGACCTTCAGAGTGCAGTTATATGTAGAGAAACAAGTCTGGGGACGCTTAGACTAACCTCTGCTATAACTCCAACTGTCGAGAGAATGACACGCTGTGTCAGCCTCGTGTCACAAGCTTCAGTGAGCAGCCTGCACAAAGATGTCACTTTGACTGCTAGCTCTCTCACTGCAGTCTGGTGTATGATGTTACGACTCCCAGATGTTTCGCCCAGTCGTCTCTGCCACGACTCGCTCCACAACTCGCTCCACGCTCGCCGGCAGTGACAGCCCAGCGACAGTACCAGTCGAGAAGTGTCCTCCTGAGTCGCTTGCCAGAAGTCCTGCCCTGTTGCCGAGTTTTGTCGACGCCTCACTCGAGGGCACCAGCATGTCGTGCCCCAGGTTGAGTGAAACCTGCAGCGACTCCTACGATGTCTGCTTCACCGTTCCAGAGGAGACCGTACCCTGTTATGTCACAGCTCAGCCGCAGCGATGTCTCCCGTGTTGCAGTATCTGTCCAGACGCAGGAAGGCGTGCAGTGATGCCCTTCGACGCTCATTGCCTTTGACCACAATGTTTAGCACACCCCACATGTTTTTTCTTCCCTCCCTGTAGGAAGTTTTTTTTCCATGTCCATATGTATATATATGTTTTTATTTTGTGTTCTGTGCCCTGTTCCTACGAGAGAGAGACCGAGTTTCTTTTACCACCAGTATTGTCGCGTCGGGACGACGCGCGGTAGGTGGCTGAGCGTATGTAGACAGCCTGTACTGTCTGCACAGACAGCCCATGCTGTCTGCCAGCTTAGTTCATATTTTGCGCTATGCTGGTGCTGCCATCTATAGGCCTTGCCACTTCAGTATGCCCAGACTTGCCTCTCCCTCACTCACACAGCAGCCTAGCAGCAAGACACAAGTGCTCCCAGCTCTCTCTCGTGGGCATGGCCCTGCCCGGGCCATGGGCACAAACACACAAGCCTGTGTAACCCAACACTACTTATCAATAAAGTAAGAAGCCTCCGAAGAACGTATCATTGCTACCTACGCTACCTTCATCGTCACCAAACCGCTGTTTACCTACAAGAACAGCAATAACACTAAGACTCGACCCCTGCAACCACAAATAGGTGAGTACAAATAGGTGAGTACACACACACACACACACACACACACACACACACACACACACATGCACACACACACACACACACATGCACACACACATGCACACACACACACACACACACACACACACACACACACACACACACACACACACACACACACACACACACGCATTTTCTTGGACTGCAAGAAGGCGTTTGACACAGTACCACACAAGAGATTAGTGCAAAAACTGGAGGACCAAGCAGGGATAACAGGAAAGGCACTGAAATGGATCAGGGAATACTTGTCAGGAAGACAGCAGCGAGTAATGGTACGTGGCGAGGTGTCAGAGTGGGCACCTGTGACCAGTGGGGTCCCACACGGGTCAGTCCTAGGACCAGTGCTGTTTCTGGTATTTGTGAACGACATGACGGAAGGAATAAACTCCGAGGTTTCCCTGTTTGCAGATGACGTGAAGTTGATGAGAAGAGTTCATTCGATCGAAGACCAGGCAGAAATACAAAGGGATATGGACAGGCTGCAGACCTGGTCCAGCAACTGGCTCCTGGAGTTCAATCCCACCAAGTGCAAAGTCATGAAGATTGGGGAAGGGCAAAGAAGACCGCAGACGGAGTACAGTCTAGGGGGCCAGAGACTACAAACATCACTCAAGGAAAAACATCTTGTGGTGAGTATAACACCAGGCACATCTCCTGAAACGCACATCAACCAAATAACTGCCACAGCATATGGGCGCATGGCAAACCTCAGAACAGCATTCCGACATCTTAATAAGGAATCGTTCAGGACCCTGTACACCGTGTACGTTAGGCCCATATTGGAGTATGCGGCACCAGTTTGGACCCCACACCTAGCCAAGCATGTAAAGAAACTAGAGAAAGTGCAAAGGTTTGCAACAAGACTAGTCCCAGAGTTAAGAGGTATGTCCTATGAGGAGAGGTTAAGGGAAATCAACCTTACGACACTGGAGGACAGGAGAGATAGGGGGGACATGATAACGACTTACAAAATACTGAGAGGAATTGACAAGGTGGACAAAGACAGGATGTTCCAGAGACTGGACACAGCAACCCTGGGACACAGTTGGAAGCTGAAGACACAGATGAATCAAAGGGATGTTAGGAAGTATTTCTTCAGCCACAGAGTAGTCAGGAAGTGGAATAGTTTGGGAAGCGATGTACTGGAGGCAGGATCCATACATAGCTTTAAGCAAAGGTACGATAAAGCTCATGGTTCAGGGAGAGTGACCTAGGAGCGACCAGTGAAGAGGCGGGGCCAGGAGCTTGGACTCGACCCCTGCAACCTCAACTAGGTGAGTACAACTAGGTGAGTACACACACACACACACACACATACACACATGCACACACACACACATTTGTAAACGACATAGCAGCGAAAGCCAAATCTGACCCGAAACTGTTGTACAGCCACATCAGGAGGAAAACAACAGTCAAGGACCAGGTAATCAGGCTAAGGAAGGAAGGAGGAGAGACAACAAGAAATGACCGTGAAGTATGTGAGGAACTCAACAAGAGATTTAAAGAGGCTCCAGAAAGACGGAGGTGGGGCACACTACCAAGTGCTGGACACAGTACACACAACCGAGGAAGAAGTGAAGAGGCTTCTGAGTGAGCTAGATGCCTCAAAGGCAATGGGGCCAGATAACATCTCCCCATGGGTCCTGAGAGAGGGAGCAGAGGCGCTATATGTACCCCTAACAACAATGTTCAATACATCTTTCGAAACAGGGAGATTGCCTGAGGCATGGAAGACAGCAAATGTAGTCCCAATCTTTAAAAAAGGAGACAGACATGAAGCACTAAACTACATGTATAGCATGCAAAATCATGGAGAAGATTATCAGGAGAAGAGTGGTTGAACACCTTGAAAGGAATGATCTCATCAACAGCAGCCAACATGGTTTCAGGGACGGGAAATCCTGTGTCACAAACCTACTGGAGTTCTATGACAGGGTGACAGCAGTAAGACAAGAGAGAGAGAGAGGGGTGGGTGGATTGCATTTTCTTGGGCTGCAAGAAGGCGTTTGACACAGTTCCACACAAGAGATTGGTGCAAAAACTGGAGGACCAAGCAGGGATAACAGGGAAGGCACTACACTGGATCTGGGAATGCTTGTCAGGAATACAGCAGCGAGTCATGGTACGTGGCGAGGTGTCAGTGGGCACCTGTGACCAGCGGGGTCCCACAGGGGTCAGTCCTAGGACCAGTGCTGTTTCTGGTATTTGTGAACGACATGCCAAAAGGAATAGACTCCGAAGTGTCCTTATTTGCAGATGACGTAAAGTTGATGAGAAGAATTCATTCGATCGAAGACCAGGCAGAACTACAAAGGGATCTGGACAGGCTGCAGACCTGGTCCAGCAATTGGCTCCTGGAGTTCAACCCCACCAAGTGCAAAGTCATGAAGATTGGGGAAGAGCAAAGAAGACCGCAGACGGAGTACAGTCTAGGGGGCCAGAGACTACAAACCTCACTCAAGGAAAAAGATCTTGAGGTGAGTATAACACCAGGCACATCTCCTGAAGCGCACATCAACCAAATAACTGCTGCAGCATATGGGCGCCTAGCAAACCTCAGAACAGCATTCCGACATCTTAATAAGGAATCGTTCAGGACCCTGTACAAAGTGTACGTTAGGCCCATATTGGAGTATGCGGCACCAGTTTGGAACCCACACCTAGCCAAGCACGTAAGGAAACTAGAGAAAGTGCAAAGATTTGCAACAAGACTAGTTCCAGAGCTAAGAGGTATGTCCTATGAGGAGAGGTTAAGGGAAATCAACCTGACGACACTAGAGGACAGGAGAGACAGGGGGACATGATAACGACATACAAAATACTGAGAGGAATTGACAAGGTGGACAAAGACAGGATGTTCCAGAAATGGGACACAGTAACAAGGGGACACAGTTGGAAATTGGAGACACAGATGAATCACAGGGATATTAGGAAGTATTTCTTCAGCCACAGAGTAGTCAGGAAGTGAAATAGTTTGGGAAGCGATGTAGTGGAGGCAGGATCCATACATAGCTTTAAGCAGAGGTATGATAAAGCTCACGGTTCAGGGAGAGTGACCTAGTAGCGACCAGTGAAGAGGCGGGGCCAGGAGCTCGGACTCGACCCCTGCAACCTCAACTAGGTGAGTAAACACACACATCTCTCCATGGGTCCTGAGAGAGGGAGCACCGGCGCATTGTGTACCACTAACAACTATTTTCAACTCATCTATCGAAACAGGACGACTACCGACACACACAGCAAAGGTAGTCCCAATTTATGAAAAAGGAGACAGACACGAAGCATTAAACTACAGACCAGTGTCACTGACATGTATAGTATGCAAGGTCATCGAGAAAATTATCAGGAGAAAAGTGGTGGAGCACCTAGACAAAAAATGAGCTTATCAACGACAGCCAGCACGGTTTCAGGGATGGGAAATCCTGCATCACAAACCTACTGGAGTTCTATGACAGGGTGACAGCAGTAAGACAAGAGAGAGAGGGGTGGGTGGATTGCATTTCCTTGGACTGTAAGAAGGCATTTGACATAGTTCCACACAAGAGATTAGTGCGAAAACTGGAGGACCAGGCAGGGATAACAGGGAAGGCACTACAGTGGATCAGGAAATACCTGACAGGAAGACAACAGCGAGTCATGGTACGTGGCGAGGTATCAAAGTGGGCGCCGGTAACGAACGGGGTGCCACAGGACCGATGCTGTTTCTGGTAATTGTGAACGACATGTTTGCAGATGATGTGAAGTTGATGACAAGAATTCAGTCGGACGAAGACCAGGCAGAACTACAGAGTGATCTGGAAAGACAGCAGGCCTGGTCCAGAAACTGGTTCCTTGTGTTCAACCCCACGAAGTGCAAATGCATGACGATTGGGGAAGGGCAAAGAAGACCACAGACGGAGTACAGTCTAGGGGGTCAGAGCTTACAGACCTCACTCAAGGAAAAGGATCTTGGTATGAGTGTAACACGGGAATATCTCCTGAGGTGCACATCAACCAAATAACTGCTGCAGCATACCGGCGCCAAGCAAACCTAAGAACAGCATTCTGACATCTAAATAAGGAGTCATTCAGGACCCTGTACACTGTGTACGTTAGGCCCATATTGGAATATGCAGAGCCAGTTTGGAACCCTCACCTAGCCAAGCATGTAAGGAAACTAGAGAAATTGCAGAGGTTTGCAGCAAGACTAGTCCCGGAGCTAAGGGGTATGCCAAACTAGGAGAGGTTAAGGGAAATCGACCTGACGACACTGGAAGACAGGAGTGATAAGGGGGATATGATAACGACATATAAAATACTTAGAGGTATAGACAAGTTGGACAGAGACAGGATGTTCCAGAGATGGAACACAACAACAAGGGGTCGCAGTTGGAAGCTGACGACTCACATGAATCACAGGGATGTTAGGAAGTATTTCTTCAGTCACAGAGTTGTCAGGAAGTGGAATAGCCTGGGTAGTGATGTAGTGGAGGCAGGATCCATACATAGCTTTAACAAGAGGTATGATAAAGCTCACGGAGCGGGAAGAGCGACCGGGTAGCGGCCAGTTGAAGAGGCGAGGCCAGGAGCTACAAATCGACCCCCGCAACCACAACTAGGTGAGTATACACACACACACACACACACACACACATACACGCACGCACACACACACCCACACACACACACACTCACACACACTGTCTCCTTTTTAAGAAAGGAGACAGAAACGAGGCACTAAAATTGTCACTGACGTATATAGTATGCAAAATCATGGAGAAGATTATCAGGAGGAGAGTGGTAGAGCACCTGGAACGGAACAAGAGCATAAACGACAACCAACACGGATTCATGGAAGGCAAATCCTGTGTCACATACCTTCTGGAGTTTTATGATAAAGTAACAGAAGTAAGACACGAGAGAGGGGGGTGGGTTGATTGCATCTTCTTGGACTGCAAGAAGGCCTTCGACACAGTTCCTCACAAGAGATTAGTGCAGAAGCTAGAGGATCAGGCGCGTATAACGGGAAGGGCACTGCAATGGATCAGAGAATACCTGACAGGGAGGCAACAACGAGTCATGGTACGTGATGAGGTATCACAGTGGGCATCTGTGACGAGCGGAGTTCCACAGAGGTCAGTCGTAGGACCAGTATTATTTTTGGTGTATATGAATGCCATAATGGAAAGGATAGACTCAGAAGTGTCCCTGTTCGCAGTTGATATGAAGTTAATGAGGAGAATTAAATCAGATGAGGATCAGGCAGGACTACAAAGATACCTGGACAGGCTGGACACGTGGTCCAGCAACTGGCTTCTTGAATTTAACCCTGCCAAAAGAAAAGTCATGAAGATCGGGGAAGGGCAAAGAAGACCGAGCACATCTCTGGAATTACACATCAACCAGATAACTGC
This sequence comes from Cherax quadricarinatus, assembly GCF_038502225.1. NCBI lineage: Eukaryota > Metazoa > Arthropoda > Malacostraca > Decapoda > Parastacidae > Cherax > Cherax quadricarinatus. The sequence goes on from NC_091348.1 coordinate 11,425,825, forward strand.
TGCAGCATATGGGCGCCCGTCAAACCTTAGAATTGCGTTCCGATACATTAGTAAAGAATCGTTCAAGACACTGTACACCGTGTATGTCAGGCCCATACTAGAGTATGCAGCACCAATTTGGCACCTACACCTGGTAAAGCACGTCAAGAAATTAGAGAAATTGCGAAGGTTTGAAACAAGGCTAGTTCCAGAGCTAAGAGGAATGTCCTACGAAGAAAGGCTAAGGGAGCTCGGCGTGACAACACTGGAGGAGAGGAGGGTTAGGCGAGACATGATAACGACATACAAAATACTGCTTAGGATAGATAAGGTGGGCAGAGACAGGATGATCCAGAGATGGGACACAGAAACAAGGGGTCACAATTGGATGTTGTAGACTCAGATGAGTCAAAAGGATTTTAGAAAGTATTTCTTCAGTCATAGATTTGTCAGGAAATGGAATAGTCTAGCAAGTGATTTAGTGGAGGCAGGAAGTATACATAGCTTTAAGACGAAGTATGATAAAGCTCATGGAGCAAGGAGAGAGAGGACCTAGTAGTGATCAATGAAGAAGCAGGGCTAAGAGCTCTGTCTCGACCCCTGCAACCACAGTTAGGTGAGTACACACACACACACACACACACACACACACACACACACACACACACACACACACACACACACACACACACACACACACACACATCCCTTGAAACTGGGCAACTACCTGAGAAATGGAAGACAGCTAATGTAGTCCCCATATTTAAGAAAGAAAACAGAAATGAGGCGCTAAACTACAGACCTGTGTCTCTGACATGTATTGTGTGCAAAGTCATGGAGAAGATTATCAGGAGGAGAGTGGTCGAACACCTGGAAAGGAACAAGATTATAAATGAAAACCAGCACGGTTTCATGGAAGGCAAATCCTGTGTCACAGACCTTCTGGAGTTTTATGACAAGGTAACAGAAGTAAGACACGAGAGAGAGGGGTGGGTTGACTGCATTTCCCTAGACTGCAGGAAGACCTTTGACACAGTTCCCCACAAGAGATAAGTGCAGAAGCTGGAGGATCAGGCGCATATAACAGGGAGGGCACTGCAATGGATCAGGGAATACCTAACAGGGAGGCAACAACGAGTCATGGTACGTGAAGAGGTATCACAGTGGGCGCCTGTGACGAGCGGGGTCCCACAGGGGTCAGTTCTAGGACCAGTGCTATTTTTGATATATGCGAACGACATGATGGAAGGAATAGACTCTGAAGTGTCCCTATTCGCAGATGATGTGAAGCTGATGAGAAGAATTAAATCGGATGAGGATGAGGCAGGACTGCAAAGAGACCTGGACAGGCTGGACATGTGATCCAGAAACTGGCTTCTCGAATTCAACCCTGCCAAATGCAAAGTCATGAAGATTGGGGAGGGGCAAAGAAGACCGCAGACAGAGAATAGGCTAGGTGGACAAAGACTTCAGACCTCACTCAGGGAGAAAGACCTTGGGGTGACCATAACACCGAGCACGTCACCGGAGGCACATATCAACCAAATAACTTCTGCAGCATATGGGCGCCTGGCAAACCTGAGAATAGCGTTCCGATACCTTAATAAGGAATCGTTCAAGACACTGTACACTGTGTATGTTAGGCCCATACTGGAGTATGCAGCACCAGTCTGGAACCCACACCTGGTCAAGCACGTCAAGAAGTTAGAGAAAGTACAAAGGTTTGCAACAAGGCTAGTCCCATAGCTCAGGGGAATGTCGTACGAGGAAAGGTTGAGGGAAATTGGACTGACGGCACTGGAGGACAGAAGGGTCAGGGGAGACATGATAACGACATACAGGATACTGCGGGGAATAGACAAGGTGGACAGAGATAGGATGTTTCAGAGAGGGGACACAGAAACAAGGGGTCACAACTGGAAGCTGAAGACTCAGACGAGTCACAGGGAAGTCACAGAGAGTCGTCAGGAAGTGGAATAGCCTAGCAAGTGAAGTAGTGGAGGCAGGAACCATACATAGTTTTAAGAAGAGGTATGACAAAGCTCAGGAAGCAGAGAGGGAGAGGACCTAGTAGCGATCAGTGAAGAGGCGGGGCCAGGAGCCGAGTCTCGACCCCTGCAACCACAATTAGGTGAGTACAATTAGGTGAGTACACAGACTCACACATACACACAAGCACACACACACACACACACACACACACACACACACACACACACACACACACACACACACACACACACACACAAACACAGACACACACACACACATCAACATGTTAAGGACACTACCAGAGAGAGGGGAGGATGAACTAGCAAGACTGGACCTTGTGTTCACCCTGAGCAGTTCAGACATTGAGATGATAACATATGAGAGGCCCCTTGGGGCTAGTGATCACATGTTTCTGTGTTTTGAATACATAGTAGAACTACAGGGCTCTGGTGGCCTGGTGGCTAATGCTCTCGCTTCACACGGTGAGGGCCTGGGTTCGATTCCCAGCCAGAGTAGAAACATTGGACATGTTTCTTTCCACCTGTTGTCTGTGTTCCCCATCAGTAAAATGGGTACCTGGGTGTTAGTCGACTGGTGTGGGTCGCATCCTGGGACACTGACCTAATTTGCCAGAAATGCAGAGCATAACAAGGGAGTTTCTATATAGTAGTATGTCATTGTTGTCAGCTAGGACTGTATACCTTGTACAAGTACTTGTAGTAAATAAAGATATTATTATTATTATTATTACAAGTACATAGGGTAACAGGAGTTGGATAGGAAAAGCTAAACTATAAAAAGGGGGACTACACAGGTATGAGGAACTTCCTGCAGGAGGTTCAGTGGGACAAAGAATAAGTAGGAAAGTCAGTAAATGAAATGATGGAATACGTAACAATAAAATGCAGGGAGGCAGAGGAAGGGTTTATTCCCAAGGGCAAAAGAAATAATGGGAAGACCAAAGCGAGTCCTTGGTTTACCCGAAGGTGTAGGGAGGCAAAAACTAAGTGCAACAGAGAATGGAAAATATACAAGAGGCAAATGACCCAGGAAAATAGAGAGACTAGTCGAGGAGCCAGAAACGAGTATGCACAGATAAGGAGGGAGGCCCAGCAACAGTACGAAAACGACATAGGATCGAAAGCCAAGTCTGACCCGAAACTGCTGTATAGCCACGTTTGGAGGAAGACAACAGTCCAAGACAAGGTGATCAGGCTGAGGAAAGAAGGTGGGGAACTCATCAGAAACGATCAAGAGGTATGTGAGGAGCTCAACAAGAGATTTAAGGAAGTATTTACAATGGAGACAGGAAGGCCTCTGGGTGGACAGAACAGAGGGGGACGCCAACAGGGAATATACCAACAAGTGTCAGATGACATACACACAACTGAGGAGGAGGTGAAGAAGCTTCGAAGGGACATTGATACCTCAAAGGCAATGAGACCAGACAACATCTCCTCGTGGGTCCTTAGAGAGGGAGCAGAAATGCTGTGTGTGCCACTAACCACAAACTTCAACACATCCCTTGAAACTGGGCAACTACCTGAAGTATGGAAGACGGCAAATGCAGTACCCATATTTAAAAAAGGAGACAGAAATGAGGCACTAAACTATAGACCAGTGTCACTGACGTGCATAGCATGCAAAGTAATGGAGAAGACTATCAGGAGGAGAGTGGTGGAGCACCTGGAACCGAACAAGAATAAACGCCAACCAGCACGGAATTATGAAAGGCAAATCCTGTGTCACAAACCTTCTGGAGTTTTGTGATAAAGTAACAGAAGTATGACACGAGAGAGACGAGTGGGTTGATTGCATCTTCTTGGACTGCAAGAAGGCCATCGACACAGTTCCCAACAGGAGATTTGTGCAGAAGCTAGAGGATCAGGCGTGTATAACAGGAAGGGCGCTGCAATGGATCAGAGAATACCTGACAGGGAGGGAACAACGGGTCATGGTATGTAATGAGGTATCACAGTGGGCACCTGTGACGAGCGGGGTCCCACATGGGTCGGTCCTGGGACCAGTGCTATTTCTGGTATATGTGAATGACATGATGGAAGGGTTAGACTCAGAAGTGTCCCTGTTCGCAGATGATGTGAAGTTAATGAGGAGAATTAAATCAGATGAGGATCATGTAGGACTTCAAAGAGACCTGGAGAGGCTGGACACCTGGTCCAGCAACTGGCTTCTCGAATTTAACCCAGCCAAATGCTAAGTCATGAAGATCGGGGAAGGGCACAGAAGACCGCCAACGGAGAATAGGCTAGGTGACCAAAAACTGCAAACCTCGCTCAAGGAGAAAGAACTTGGGGTGAGTATATCACCGAACACGTCTCCGGAAGCACACATCAACCAGATAACTGCTGCAGCTTATGGGCGCCTGGCAAATCTGAGAATAGCGTTCCGATACCTTAGTAAAGAATCGTTCAAGACACTGTACACCGTGTATGTCAGGCCCATATTGGAGTATGCAGAACCTCTTTGGAACGCACACTAGATCAAGCACATCAAGAAATTAGAGAAAGTGCAAAGGTTTGCGACAAGGTTAGTTCCAGAGCTAAGGGGAATGTCATACGAAAAAAGGTTAAGGGAAATCGGCCTGACAACACTGGAGTATAGGAGGGTCAGGGGAGACATGATAACATACAAAATATTGCGTGGAATAGACAAGGTGGACAGAGACAGGATGTTCCAGGGAGGGGACTCAGAAACAAGGGGTCACAATTGGAAGTTGTAGACTCAGATGAGTCAAAGGGATGTTAGGAAGTATTTCTTCAGTAACAGAATAGTCCTGAGTGTCCTGAATGTCCTGAGTGTCTGAGTGTCTGAGTGTCCTGAGTGTCTGAGTGTCCTGAGTGTCTGAGTGTCCTGAGTGTCGGAGTATATGAGTGTCCTGAGTGCCTGAGTGTCTGAGTGTCCTGAGTGTCCTGAGTGTCTGAGTGACCTGAGTGTCCTGAGTGTCCTAAGTGTCTGAGTGTCCTGAGTGTCCTGAGTGTCCTGAGTGTCTGAGCGTCATGAGTGTCCTGAGTGTCTGAGTGTCCTGAGTGTCCTGAGTGTCTGAGTGCCCTGAGTGTCTGAGTGTACTGAGTGTCCTGAGTGTCCTGAGTGTCTGAGTGTCCTGAGTTCCCTGAGTGTCCTGAGTGTCTGAGTGTCCTGAGTGTCCTGTGTGTCCTGAGCGTCTGAGTGTCCTGAGTGTCCTGAGTGTCTGAGTGACCTGAGTGTCCTGAGTGTCCTGAGTGTCCTGAGTGTCCTGAGTGTCCTGAGTGTCCTGAGTGTTCTGAGTGTCCTGAGTGTTCTGAGTGTCCTGAGTGTCCTGAGTGTCCTGAGTGTCCTGAGTGTCCTGAGTGTCCTGAGTGTTCTGAGTGTCCTGAGTGTCCTGAGTGTCCTGAGTGTCCTGAGTGTCCTGAGTGTCCTGAGTGTCCTGAGTGTCCTGAGTGTCCTGAGTGTCCTGAGTGTCCTGAGTGTCCTGAGTGTCCTGAGTGTCCTGAGTGTTCTGAGTGTCCTGAGTGTCCTGAGTGTCCTGAGTGTCCTGATTGTCCTGAGTGTCCTGAGGGTCTGAGTGTCTGAGTGTCCGAGTGTCCTAAGTGTCGTGAGTGTCTGAGTGTCTTGAGTGCCTGAGTGTCCTGAGTGTCTGAGTGTTCTGAGTATCTGAGTGTCCTGAGTGTCTGAGTGTCCTGAGTGTCCTGAGTGTTTGAGTGTCCTAATTGTCCTGAGTGTCTGAGTGTGATGAATGTCGTGAGTGTCCTGAGTGTCTGAGTGTCCTGAGTGTCTGAGTGTCCTGAGTGTCCTGAGGGTCTGAGTGTCCTGAGTGTCTAAGAGTCCTGAGTGTCCTGAGTGTCCTGAGATTCTGAGTGTCCTGAGTGTCTGAGTGTCCTGAGTGTCCTGAGGGTCTGAGTGTCCTGAGTGTCTGAGTGTCCTGAGTGTCCTGAGTGTCTGAGTGTCCTAAGTGTCCTGAGTGTCTGAGAGTGATGAGTGTCCTGAGTGCCCTGAGTGTCTAAGTGTCCTGAGTTTCTGAGTGTCCTGAGTGTCTGAGTGTCCTGAATGCCCTGAGGGTCTGAGTGTCTGAGTGTCCTAATTGTCCTGAGTGTCTGAGTGTCATGAGGGTCTGAGTGTCCTGAGTGTCTGAGTGTCCTGAGTGTCCTGAGTGTCTGAGTGTCCTAAGTGTCCTGAGTGTCTGGGTGTGATGAGTGTCATGAGTGTCCTGAGTGTCTAAGTGTCTGAGTGTCCTGAGTGCCCTGAGGGTCTGAGTGTCTGAGTGTCCTGAGTGTCTGAGTGTCCTAAGTGTCCTGAGTGTCTGAGTGTCCTGAGTGTCCTGAGTGTCCTGTGTGTCCGGAGTGTCTGACTGTCCTGAGTGTCTGACTGTCCTAAGTATCTGACTGTCCTGAGTGTCTGAATGTCCTGGTGTCTGAGTGCCCTGAGTATCTGTCTGAATGCCCTAGGTTTCTGAGTGAGTGCCCTAAGTGTCTGAGTTTTTGAGTGCCCTGAGTGTCTGAGTGTCTGAGTACCCTGAGTGTCTGAGTGCCCCGAGTGTCTGAGTGTCCTGAGTGTCTGAGTGTCCTGAGTGTCTGAGGGCCATGAGTGTCTGAGTGCCCTGAGTGTCTGAGTGTCCTGAGAGTCTGAGTGACATGAGTGTCTGAGTGCTCTGAGTGTCTGAGTGTCCTGAGTGCCTGAGTGTCCTTAGTGTCTGAGTACCCTGAGTGTCAGAGTGCCCTGAAGGTCTGAGTACCCTGAATGTCTGAGTGCCCTGAGTGTCTGAGTGTCCTAAGTGTTTGAGTGTCCTATGTGTCTGAGTGCCCTGAGTGTTTGAGTGCCCTGAGTGTCTGAGTGCCCTGAGTGTTTGAGTGCCCTGAGTGTTTGAGTGCCCTGAGTGTTTGAGTGCCCTGAGTGTCAGAGTCTGAGTCTCTGAATGTGTAGATTTACACAAATACTTGTAAACTCTTTTGGTTGGTTTGATATTGATGAAAGGCTCTTGATCCAAGAAACTAGAGCTACCCTCCCTGTCTTAGATCAAACCTGGTCACCTCTCATTTCTCAGGTGGTTGTGACCCTACAGATTAAACACTCCTTAATGAATATAATAATAATAATAATAATAATAATAATAATAATAATAATAATAATAATAATAATAATAATAATAATAATAATAATAATGATAATAATAATAATATTACTAAACACCTTGTTTTAACCCAGCTGCTGTCTCCACTGACCCAGAGTGACTCAGGAGAGAAAATCCATTCACCATCAATAATTTAACAGCTGTCTAGCTACGAGGGTACGAATATTACAGCACAGATGAATTTCTGTACTGTAACATCCTCACCTCACCTTCAGAGTGCAGACGTTATGTTTCTCACCTGCAGGAGTCTACTCTGGCTAACTGGTTTCCCTGAATCTCTTCATCAATGTTAAATATTACGTTGCTCACACTCCAGCAGCACGTCGTTTTTAAAACCGTTTGTCTCCGGCCACTCCGATCTCACGTACACACAAAAGCCTGATAGATGATCAACCCCCTAGCACTCAAAACCTCCAACCCTTCCTGGGACAACCCCCTAACCCTCCTTCCTTTTACTTCGGAATTACAAACCTTCTGAATCACATTTTAATAACCCGACACAATTTTCTTATTTCTCTTTTCAGAATTGTTTATATAAGATTAGCACAAAACATTCCTTTCCAACACGACATCTCCACTGCCTCCAACATTCTCCTAGCTGCAACCTTGAAAGACCATGTCTCACACCCATGTAACAGTGGTGGTACCATTATATTCAGATGATTTTCCTTTTTTGCCTCCACAAGGTCATTAACACACTGCTTAACTTTTCCACTCGTCTATTCTGTGGTTCACCTCGTCTTTCATAGACCCCGTCTTCTGGCAAGTCCACTCTCAAATATCTGAACACATTCACTTTCTACATACTTCCTCCAGTCAGATATTTAGTTTTTTATTGACTAGACTTTTTATTCCTTTCATCAGCTTGCTCTCTCCTATGTTCACTTTAAACCAAAAACAAAAAAAAAATTAGATCTAAAGCAGGGTAGGTTAGGTAAGGTTTGTCAGGAAACAGGACAAGTGTTTCCTGACGCAGGTCTTGGTCATATGACGACTCGCAGTTGGAGCTTTTGGTCATTTGACCGAGGCCTTCCGCTGGTTTACCGGTCTACCTCTAAAAATTATGGTTATATGTAGAACCATTATTAACATTAACAGTTATATATATACATACCAAAGCAACTCTACATAAAGACTAAAGCAGTCGTATATAGTTCTACAGAAACACTCAGTGCAATAATGTTAATTAAATACATATTCATTTAATATTCACAGCGATGATGCTGAACGATTTATAACAAGAATGAGAAATAAACATAGCAAGAAGCAAAGTTTAATAAGAGATGTTGTTAGGACATGGAAAACAAAGATTGTAGAATCATTCTAGAAAACAAGAATCTTTAAAATGTTATTAAAAAATAAATATGTTAGATGAAAATATTTGTTATATACGTATGTGAAGATAATGTTGGTGGCTGGTGAGCAACCGTTTACTGTGACAGTGTTGACACTCACACACACATATTTAAAACCAGTGGCACTAATATCACTGTTATTAATAAAAAAAATGTATCACGAGACCAGGACACTACAGTAAAAATAACATCATAGCGGAGATGATACTGTTTCCAGTATTGAGTATGACAGACAATATATAGAAGACATTTCACACAATTTAAACACTGGAATACAAGTGCACCAATATGCTTGCAGAACTTCCAGTACCAACGCTGCATGTACCTCATGTATACATGATAGCCATGGACATATGTAGGTTTTCTCTAAGGTGCTGAAAGAAAGACGTGTGTAAAATCTGTCTTTGTTGTGCAGCAGAATATAGCAGCACACGTAGCTTGGCCTTTCATTCTCGGCCTATCATTTGAACTGTCCAGTCTCGCCATGCATAGTGCTAGACCTGAGTGTCAGTTGTAAATAAGGTTTGAATATGAACAAGGTAAAATGTGGAGCGTAGCTGTTGCCAGCTGGGCCGCTGCTCTATGATACTTCCCTGTCATTTGAGTGTCTAGACAGGAATCCCTAAACACAATATTAATAGGTGGTGTGGCTCTACACAAAATCATATTTGAGCACACGTCATGCTGTGCAATACTAAGTCATGGAACCAGACAAAGCAAAACCATCGATCGGCACTTGAGTATTCTCGCTATGAATTCTGGAGACAAGAAATTACTAAAAGTTTGAAACCTAACTACTGGAGACACGAGCGGGTCGTGCAGACAGGCGATACTGACTGTAGTTCTAGAAACTGTGTGGGAACGTGAACAAACTTTTGAATTATAAAGAAAAATGTTTTAACTGCTTCCAGTACATTGAACGCATTGCTCTGCAATACACTTATACATAATTCAAGTTACACACGAGAGTATTAAACATAACTGAAACAAAGACATGAAACAACTGTTTGAACTGAAACAGTAGCAAGTCTGTGGTGCCAGTAAGACAGTGAACATTGTCTGTATCATGTAGCAAAGTTTGGTGTCCCAAGTCGTGTACTTCATCAACTAGTGATTCCTAAGTCTTTATTAGACATAGACACGAAGCTGATTCGTAATGCTCCAGATATCACTCATCCTGGCATAGAACGTTCCTTAACGGATACCATGAAATATTCTTGGCCTAGAATGGCTAAAGATTTTTTCTGAATATACATAACTTAATAAACTATAGAGGAAATGCAGGTGAACTTGACCCCATTCAGGTCTTGGTAGCTACTAGTGACTTTTGAGAAGGAGTTTGTATTAAGCTCTAGAACTAACTTTTAAATTCCAAAGAGAGATTATGCATTTATAAGTCACTGTAGATAATGTCTCACTCTACTGAGAACTATCTCACATCTCAGATGAAACATTGGAAGCTACAGCCAGCACATTCAGGGAGTCAGTTATCACACTACACCCAAGTCTATTATTGCAGATAATGGTAAAGAGGTTTGTAATAGTTTGCTTGCTAAACTGTAATTTCCGTAAACTAGCAATAAATCCATGATAACAGCCCGCTATCTGGCCAGTAATGGTTTAGCCGAATGCACTAATAAGTAGATACCAGATATCGTTAGTGTAACTGTTAACTCCACTAGCCATATTTGCGATGAACTTTTCCTGTTATTCAGTTTGAAATTCGTAGTTTATAGCGTAGATAAAAAAAATTTTGTCCAATATTAAGTGATGATAAAGCCTCGTGGTGCTCAGTTATTATTACTAAAGATTAGCCGGTATTCTCCCGGCCCGGGCCTTTTCCAAGTGGTGGCCCGGCCTTGGCTCCCTCTTTAGGGAGTGTCTGAGACCTAAGTCTCCCATGGGAGGAGGCACAAGTACCTCCTCATCTTTGGGACCAACTGTCCCCAGGCCTAACCACAAGCTAGGCCTCTCTGGTCTGCCATCCCCGCCACAAGGGGGCAAATGGGAATGACAGTCTTATGAGCTAAAGGCTCGGGCTCAGGCACCTACCCTACCCTAGAAGGGTTAGGCATGGTGTCGATGTGGTGGTGCTCAGACAACTTTCAAAGCAACAAGAGAAAAGAAGCCATCAGAAAATGTCACTAGCAAAACCAATTGAGTCACGTAAATTCAGCTGTCAGGTGAGTTTCTGCTGGACATTATTTTTCCATATAGTTTATATAAAGGTTAATTAGCTACTTGTAATTATTTATTGGCAAACAATTATTTGTGTTGTTGGGAAATGTAAATAAAAAACATCACATTCTTTCTCATGATCTACTCTTCTACTGTCTCAAATATTTTACGGAAGAACAACTATAGCAAGTTTCTAAGACATAAATGGCTCCTCCTCAATCTGGGTTGAGACTTAGGTAAATACGATATACATATATATATATATATATATATATATATATATATATATATATATATATATATATATATATGTTTGTTTGTGTGTGTGTGTGTGTGTGTGTGTGTGTGTGTGTGTGTGTGTGTGTGTGTGTGTGTGTGTGTGTGTGTGTGTGTGTGTGTATGTCGTGCCGAATATGTAAAACTGGTCAATTAGCAAGAACTCATTTAAAATTAAGTCCTTTCTGAAATGTTCTTTTATACGTTTAAAGATATATTTTTTCATTAATGTTAATGTAAAAATTTTTAATTTTGCATCAAAAGAATCTTAGAAAAATTACCTAACCTTATTATAACAAGAACAATTAATTTAGTCTAATCCAACTAAATATATTTTAGATTTGTTTACAGTAATTTAATACTAAACAAACAGTGAAATATATTTTTTCGTTAGGTTCAGAAGGATTTTGGCGAAATTATTGCATACACAAATTTTCACTTGTTCTATATGGCAAGATGAGCGTTGCTATTTAAGCCAAGATCGCAAGTTCTGCCTATTCGGCACGACATATATATATATATATATATATATATATATATATATATATATATATATATATATATATATATATATATATATATATATATATATATATATATATATATATATAATTTCAATAGTTTTCCTCAGTTATTGTAGGTCCGCCTCCGAGGTTGTGGGTCCTCACAATTTCATTGGAAGTGGACACCATCAATGTCATTAAGGGAAACCATACCACGGGCGGGATCTGAACCCGCGGTCAGAGAGTCTCAAAACTCCAGACCGTCACGTTAGCCACTGGACCAGCTAGCCACAGTAAGATTCATCCAACTAGGTATATTTCTACACCATAGGATGCTTAGCACAGGCACCACTGTGACAGCAAATGCAAGTTTTTACAGACGAATCTCCAGCTAGCTGGTCGTGACGAACTCTAGCTCAAGTCCCTTCACTGCCGTCAACATTACGATTTCGTGAGTCATTAAAGGGGTTGTAATGTATTTGAGAAATGAGGAAATTACAAAACATTAAGGATTGTGTTTATTCCTCGCCCCATTATGAACCATCCCTCCCCCCCCACCCCCTCCCACCGTCCCCAGGGATCATTACCCCATTCTTCCCCCAGTCCCACACCCCTCCACCAACTCCCTCCCTCCCTCTGTCCCCCCCCCCCGTGATCCCTGCCACAGGATGACTTACAGTTTATCGCTCTACAGATTATTTCACCTCTGGGTCTACCTGGGTATGTTGTTGTTCCCGGTAAGTGTGGCTGGGCTGACACATCACCTCTCTCTCTCTCTCTCTCTCTCTCTCTCTCTCTCTCTCTCTCTCTCTCTCTCTCTCTCTCCTTCTCTCCCTCTATTTTATCACACGGATTTTGTCTTCTAATATACGCTTTGCAAAAAAACTTCATGATAAAAAATAAAATTAATACCCCACGTAAATCTTATTACATAAAAAAAAATAACATGTGATTTAGATTAGGATTTATTCTCTCGAATTAAGTTATTTTCCATTTTTTTCTAATGACATTTAAATAGCCTTTTAAGACCCAATGCTCCTAAATTCGAAAACCATTTTATACATTATATTCTCAGCATTTTCACCAGTTCACTTTATTTAGGAATTTTCGGTTAAATTGGATTGTCGTTTATAAACTCACACCAATTATAGCAAAACACTAATAAACACGTATATGTACACTTTATTATATAATATATACAAGGTATTATATATGAAATATTATAGTGCATAAAGTTGATTAGAAATGATATTACCTAACTGAGCAGACAAATCTGTATATAACGGAAATGTGTAACGTAATTAAGTTACTTGAGTGTGAGCAATAATGTAACAGTTATATGTAATAATGTAATATATCTGTGTGTAATATTGTAATATAAAAGTGCATTATTAAACAACTTGATGGTGTGTAATCTCTGGCTGTTGCATTAATCTAATTTTTCTTATATTTAATCTCATAAATCACACGAATATGATTATATATATATATATATATATATATATATATATATATATATATATATATATATATATATATATATATATATATATATATATATATATATATATATATATATATATATATATTATGCAGAAATGGCGAGCAAGCGATACAAAATGGAAAACAACTACGCAGGGAGTTGAATAATAGATCTAGGCCTTTCATGTTGCAATCAACATCATTAGGAGCTTGCATCTTTGCAAGCTCCTGATGATGTTGATGATCACAGGAGGCAAAGGAGCTATCTATAATGGTATTTACTTGGACCTCCTCTTTTCTGCAACATTGCAAGCTCCAGATGATGTGTTGATTGCAACAAGAAAGGCTTAGAGCTATCATTCAACTCCTCCTCCATGGTTGTTTTGCACACAAACACACATATGTGTGTGTGTATATATATATATATATATATATATATATATATATATATGTCGTGCCGAATAGGCAGAACTTGCGATCTTGGCTTAAATAGCAACGTTCATCTTGCCATATAGGACAAGTAAAAATTTGTGTATGCAATAATTTCGCCAAAAACATTTTGAACCTAACGAAAAAATTATATTTCACTGTGTTTGTTTAGTATTAAATTATTGTAAACAAATCTAAAATATATTTAGTTGGGTTAGGCTAAAATAAATTGTTCTTGTTATAGTAAGGTTAGGTAAGTTTTCTAAGATTCTTTTGGTGCAAAATTATAAATTTTTACATCAACAATAATGAAAAAAAAATATCTTTAAACGTATAAGAGAAAATTTTAGAAAGGACTTAATTTTAAATGAGTTCTTGCTAATTGACCAGTTTTACATATTCGGCACGACATATATATATATATATATATATATATATATATATATATATATATATATATATATATATATATATATATATATATATATATATATATATATATATATATATATATATATATATATTCATTCAACAAGTCGGCCGTCTCCCACCGAGGCAGGGTGACCCAAAGAGAAAGAAAATCCCCAAAAAGAAAATACTTTCATCATTCAACACTTTCACCTCACTCACACATAATCACTGTTTTTGCAGAGGTGCTCAGAATACAACAATTTAGAAGTATATACGTATAAAAATACACAATATATCTCTCCAAACTGCCAATATCCCAAACCATTCCTTTAGAGTGCACGTATTGTACTTCCCATTTCCAGGACTCAAGGCCGGTTATATAAAACATATAAAATATATAATATATACATATGTTTATGTATATATATATTTATATATATATATATATATATATATATATATATATATATATATATATGTATATATATATATATATATATATATATATATATATATATATATATATATATATATATATATATATATATATATATATATATATATATATATATATATATCAGTAACAACACTGCGACTAGCCAAGGACTCGAACCCATGCTGCTTTGGCCCGCCTCATAGTGAGTGAAAACACATGACGCTTTAACCCACAGGACCACGCACCCAGTCAAGCTAGGCATTTTACCGTCATCCGAGGACATACGGTGGTGTGGGTGCCGCTGAGCCAATTTCATTCTACTTCCTGTTTGGTGTACTAGCCCAGTGAACAGTATTTTATTATGGTATGACCAATAAGAACACTGCGACTAGCCAAGGGCTCGAACCCATGCTGCTTTGGCCCACCTCAGTCTTCTTCTACAAGTCAAAGTCTTTGGCTTTGTTGGGTTAGTGGTCAATCGTCACGTGAGGTTGGAGAGTTGAAGGAGGAGGTCTTGCTTCTCCAGGAGGAGATTAGGAGGCTGAAGGTCCACCTCAATGGGTCTGGGAGAGAGTGTGAGGTGGCTGGAGTTGTGGGGAATGAGGCTTCTAGCAGTGAGGTGCAGTCTGTCTCTCGCTGTGAGGAGGCTGTAGGTGGGGAGGTAGCAACGGCTACCAGCAGTGAGGTGCAGTCCAGCACCTGCTACAAGTTGCGAGTGGTAACCAGTAATGGGAGGAGAATCAGAATAAGGAAAGTTAAGAGTGAAGATCTGAAGGTAGGAAATCGCTTCTCTGTTCTTCAGGATGAATGTACTTCAGTGGCCAGTGAAGGTAAGGGTACTACTGCCCCTGCTAACAGAGGTAAGTGCATTCTTGTGGTTGGTGACTCTCAGGTAAGATATATTGACCGTGCTTTTTGTAATAGGAATAAGAAGATGAGAGATAAAGTGTGCTTTCCTGGAGCTGGTGTTGCAGACATAGTTAACAGGCTGGATAATATCATGTCAGGTAATGGGAACAAGCCCATTATTTGTCTCAGTGCTGGTGGAAATGATACTGGGAAGGGTAGGAGAGAAGAGCTGCTAGGTAAGTACAGGTCAGCTATAGATTTCATTAAGTCTAAGGGAGGGGTCCCAATCATATGTAGCATCTTGCCTAGAAGGGGAGTAGGAAATGAATGGTTGTCTAGGGCAATTGGTGTAAATTGCTGGCTAGACAGATACTGCAAGGAACTTGCAATCCCATTCATTGACAATTGGAACAACTTTTATGGCAAACATGATATGTATGCAAGGGATGGGGTACATCTCTCTGGGGCTGGGGTGGTAGCACTTGCAAACTCAATTGAGAAGGCCATTGGTGAAATGCCTATGATTTTAAACTGATAGAAGATAGAGGTATGGGTGTGTGGGAAACAAGCAGGTTGCAACACTAGGGCTGGAAACAGTAAATGTATAAAAGGCATTCAGCATGAAGTTATAAATAAAGACAATAGATCAGGTCAGCAAACAAAGGGGGACAGCAGAGGACAGCAAGGGACTAGCTCCCTTAAGGTTTACTATACTAATAGCAGGAGTGTAAGATATAAGATAGATGAGCTAAGATTAATTGCAAGTGCAGGAAACATAGATATTATTGCTATAACAGAGACCTGGCTCAATCTGAAAGAGAGAGAGATGCCCTCTGAATGTCACAAGGCTATAAATTATTCCACACTGACAGGGTCAACAGGAAGGGTGGTGGAGTAGCGATGTATGTCAGAGACAATTTAAATTGTTGTGTTAGACAAGATATAAAAGTAGAAGCATCAGCCACTGAATCTGTTTGGTTACAGCTTCTCGAGGGCCGAGAAAAACTAATTTTGGGTGTGATTTTTCAGGGCCCCAAATCTTGATAGGAAGTGCAGTAAACTTCTATGGGACGAAATTCGTAAGGCATCTTCATACGAAAATGTTGTGCTAATGGGAGATTTCAACTATAGACAGATTGACTGGAACAATTTGACAGGAAATTTGGAGTCAGGTGACTTTCTTGATACGATCCAGGATTGTTTTTTAAAACAGTTTGTGACAGAGCCAACTAGGGGAAATAACCTCCTTGACTTGGTTCTTGCCAGTAGGGAAACACTAATTAATAATCTTGAGGTTAATGATGAGCTTGGGGAAAGTGATCACAAATTACTCAGTTTTAATATACCATGGAATTCCCCTAATAATAGCAATCAAGTCTCCGTCCCTGACTTTCGCTTGGCTGATTTCATAGGACTGAAAAATTACTTAGGTGGGCTGAACTGGAATGACCTGACTAAGGGTCAGGTAGGTGGTGATGGTTGCCGATATGATGCTTTCCAAGGCATAGTTCTAGCTGCTCAGTCAAATTATGTTCCAAATAGGGAAATCAGATCAAACACAAATGATCCTAAATGGATGAACAATAGATTAAAATATCTGATTGGTCAAAAGAGAGGCATATATAGGCAAATCAAAAGAGGAGAGGGGCAATTAAGAAATCGATATATTCAGTTAAAGAGAGAAATAAAAAAGGGAATTAGAAAAGCAAAAAGAGATTATGAGGTTAAAGTTGCAAGAGAATCGAAGACTAACCCAAAAGGATTCTTTCAGGTATACAGAAGTAAGATCAGGGACAAGATAGGCCCACTCAAAAGTTCCTCGGGTCAGCTCACTGACAGTGATAAGGAAATGTGTAGAATTTTTAACACATACTTCCTCTCAGTTTTTACACAGGAGGATACCAGCGATATTCCAGAAATGATAAATTATGTAGAACAGGACGATAATAAACTGTGCACGATTAGGGTCACAAGTGACATGGTCCTTAGGCAAATAGATAAATTAAAACCTAACAAATCCCCAGGCCCTGATGAACTGTATGCAAGGGTTCTAAAGGAATGTAAAGAGGAGCTTAGCAAACCTTTGGCTAATCTTTTCAACATATCACTACAAACTGGCATGGTGCCAGATAAGTGGAAAATGGCAAATGTGATACCTATTTTCAAAGCAGGTGACAGGTCCTTAGCTTCGAACTATAGACCAATAAGCCTAACCTCCATAGTGGGAAAATTTATGGAATCAATAATTGCCGAGGCAGTTCGTAGCCACCTTGAAAAGCATAAATTAATCAACGAATCTCAGCATGGTTTTATAAAGGGGCGTTCCTGCCTTACGAATTTATTAACTTTTTTCACTAAGGTATTTGAGGAGGTAGATCATGGTAATGAATATGATATTGTGTACATGGACTTCAGTAAGGCTTTTGACAGGGTCCCACATCAGAGGCTATTGAGGAAAATTAAGGCACATGGAATAGGAGAAATTTTTTCCTGGATAGAGGCATGGTTGACAAATAGGCAGCAGAGAGTTTGCATAAATGGGGAGAAATCAGAGTGGGGAAGCGTCACGAGCGGTGTTCCACAGGGGTCAGTGTTGGGCCCCCTGCTGTTCACAATCTACATAAACGACATAGATGAGGGCATAAAGAGCGACATCGGCAAGTTTGCCGATGACACCAAAATAGGCCGTCGAATTCATTCTGACGAGGACATTCGAGCACTCCAGGAAGATTTGAATAGACTGATGCAGTGGTCGGAGAAGTGGCAGATGCAGTTTAATATAGACAAATGCAAAGTTCTAAATGTTGGACAGGACAATAACCATGCCACATATAAACTAAATAATGTAGATCTTAATATTACGGATTGCGAAAAAGATTTAGGAGTTCTGGTTAGCAGTAATCTGAAACCAAGACAACAGTGCATAAGTGTTCGCAATAAAGCTAACAGAATCCTTGGCTTCATATCAAGAAGCATAAATAATAGAAGTCCTCAGGTTACATAAGAACATAAAGGAGGAACACTGCAGGAGGCCTGTTGGCCCATACTAGGCAGGTCCTTTACAATTCATCCCACTAACAAAATATTTGCCCAACCCAATTTTCAATGCCACCCAAGAAATAAGCTCTGATGTGAAAGTCCCACTCAAATCCAACCCCTCCCCCTCATGTACTTATCCAACCTAAATTTGAAACTACCCAAAGTCCCAGCCTCAATAACCCAACTAGGTAGACTGTTCCACTCATCAACTACCCTATTTCCAAACCAATACTTTCCTATGTCCTTTCTAAATCTAAACTTATCTAATTTAAATCCATTACTGCGGGTTCTCTCTTGGAGAGACATCCTCAAGACCTTATTAATATCCCCTTTATTAATACCTATCTTCCACTTATACACTTCGATCAGGTCTCCCCTCATTCTTCTTCTAACAAGTGAATGTAACTTAAGAGTCTTCAATCTTTCTTCATAAGGAAGATTTCTAATGCTATGTATTAATTTAGTCATCTTACGCTGAATGTTTTCTAACGAATTTATGTCCATTCTGTAATATGGAGACCAGAACTGAGCTGCATAATCTAGGTGATGCCTTACTAATGATGTATAAAGCTGCAGTATGACCTCTGGACTTCTGTTGCTTACACTTCTTGATATAAATCCCAGTAATCTATTTGCCTTATTACGTACGCTTAGGCATTGCTGTCTTGGTTTAAGGTTGCTGCTCACCATAACCCCCAAGTCCCTTTCGCAATCTGTATGGCTAAGTTCTACATCATTTAACTTATAAGTACTAGGGTTATGGGCACTCCCAAGCTTCAGAACCTTGCATTTATCTACATTGAACTGCACCTGCCACTTTTCTGACCAAGAATAGAGTTTGTTTAAATCCTCCTGAAGTTCCCTAACATCTACGTTTGAATCAATTATCCTACCTATCTTCGTGTCATCGGCGAATTTGCTCATATCACTAGTAATTCCTTCATCAAGATCATTGATATATATTATAAACAACAACGGGCCCAAGACTGATCCCTGTGGAACGTCACTTGTTACTGATCCCCACTCGGATTTAACCCAATTTATGGACACTCTCTGCTTCCTGTCAGTGAGCCATGACTCGATCCAGGAGAGCACTTTTCCCCCAATGCCATGAGCTGCCACTTTCTTTAACAGTCTATGGTGCGGAACTCTATCAAAAGCCTTACTAAAATCTAAGTAAATAATATCAAATTCTTTATCGTGGTCAACAGCCTCAAAAGCTTTACTGAAGAAAGTTAATAAATTAGTTAGACAAGACCGGCCTCTTGTGAATCCATGCTGAGTATCATTAATCAAACTATGCTTATCGAGATGGCTTCTTATAATCTCAGCTATAATTGACTCTAGTAATTTGCCTACAATTGAGGTCAGGCTTATTGGGCGGTAATTTGACGGTAACGACTTGTCCCCTGTTTTAAAAATAGGAATTACATTAGCCATCTTCCAAATATCAGACACTACACCTGTTTGAAGAGATAAATTAAAAATATTAGTTAATGGTTCACAGAGTTCCATTTTGCATTCCTTAAGAACCCTTGAAAAAACCTCATCAGGACCCGGCGACTTATTTTGCTTCAGTCTGTCTATCTGCTTCACAACCATTTCACTAGTGACTGTGATGTTACATAATTTATCTTCTTCTAGCCCACTGTAAAAATTAATTACTGGAATATTGTTAGTGTTTTCCTGTGTAAAAACTGAGAGAAAATAATTATTAAAAATCGAGCACATTTCATTCTCTTTGTCAGTAAGGTGCTCATAGTTATTTTTAAGGGGACCTATCTTATCTCTAACTTTTGTTCTATAGACCTGGAAAAAACTTTTTGGGTTAGTTTTAGAATCCCTAGCAACTTTAATTTCATAGTCCCTTTTAGCTTTTCTTATCCCCTTTATAATATCCCTCTTAATGTCAATATACTGATTCATAAGATGACCCTCACCTCTATTGATACGCCTATAAATTCCTTTCTTATGCCCTAGTAGATATTTGAGCCTATTATTCATCCATTTTGGGTCATTTCTATTTGATCTAATTTCTTTATATGGGATAAACGTTCTTTGAGCAGCATGTATAGTGTTCAGAAAACTGTCATATTGATATCTCACTTCGTTACCCCAGTCAACAGATGATAAGTGTTCTCTAAGCCCATCGTAATCTGCTAAGCGAAAATCTGGGACTGTTACTGAGTTATCGCTACTATCGTACTTCCATTCAATGCTAAATGTAATTGATTTGTGGTCGCTAGCACCCAGTTCCTCTGAAATTTCTAAATTATTAACAAGGGATTCATTGTTTGCCATAACTAAGTCAAGCAGGTTATTTCCCCTTGTAGGTTCTGTCACAAACTGCTTCAAAAAACAATCCTGAACTACTTCTAAGAAGTCGTATGATTCTAAATTCCCAGTCAAGAAATTCCAATCAATATGACTAAAGTTAAAGTCTCCTAGAATTACTGCATTATCGTGCCTTGTGGCCTTAACAATTTCCTCCCATAGTAGTCTCCCTTGGTCCCTATCTAAGTTTGGGGGACGGTATATCACTCCTAAAATCAGTTTTTCATGCCCCTCTGAAAATTCTATCCAAAAAGACTCTGTATGTGTTACTTCAGACTTAATACCCGTTTTTATGCAACAGTTCAAGCGATCTCGGACATACAATGCCACCCCACCCCCCTTCCCGATACTTCTATCTACTTGGAACAATTTAAAACCCTGAATATGACATTCCGCATGCATGTCCCGACTTTTTGAATTAAACCACGTCTCAGTTAAGGCAAATACATCAATGTTACCTGCACTAGCAACTAATCTCAACTCGTCCATCTTATTCCTAGCACTACGGCAATTAGCATAATAAACATTGAAAGACTCTCATTTCTCTTTACCCTTCCTGCTCATTTCTGTTTTTCTACTAAACCTATTACTGTCCTTATCACTCAAAGTCCCTGGCTTTTCAATATCTACCTCGTTCTGCTTATTACTAGTTCCCCTAGAACTCGTAATATTACTACACTGGGACTTCACTGTTTTCCTGCCAAAACCCATACCACTAACTATTCCTAGTTTAAAGTCCTAACTGCTCCCTCCACTGCAGTTGCCAGTGCTACCACCCCAGACCTAGATAAATGAACCCCATCCCTGGCATACATGTCATTTCTGCCATAGAAGAGGTCCCAGTTGTCAATGAATGTTACCGCATTTTCCTTACAGTATTTGTCCAGCCAGCAATTGACACCAATTGCCCTGGACAACCATTCATTTCCAACTCCTCTCCTTGGCAAAATACCACATATGACAGGGTTCCCATCCTTACTCCTAATTATTTCTATTGCTGACCTATACCTGCTAATCAGGTCTTCACTCCTACGTCTGCCAACATCGTTGCCTCCAGCACTGAGACAGATAATAGGATTGCTCCCATTACCTCTCATGATGTCATCCAGACGGCTAACAATATCCTCCATCCCAGCCCCAGGAAAGCAAACTCTCTGTCTCCTACTCCTGTCCTTCAAGCAGAACGCCCTATCCATATACCTAACTTGGCGGCTATCCCCAACAACAACAATATTCTTACCTTCCTTGGTGTCGTTCGTCATGATGTTCCCAGTAGTCGACTCACATTCGTCGGGTGGCACTGAGAATGTATTAGATGTTTCCACAACAGTTTCCACGGCAGTCTCTTTCTTCTTCATCGTTTCTATCTTTACATTCGTCTTCTTGATCGTCAACTTCGTTCCCTGCTGTCTAGCCACTGACCAGTTTCCCTTCTTGACCTGAGAACTCAAAACAGGAGGACTACTACGAATCTTCTTGTTTTTCTCGGTCAGTCGCCGAATCTCCAACTTCGCAATCCTCAATTATTCCTTAAGCTGTTGGTAAAGTTGCTCGATGGAGGGCATCTTGCTTCAATTCGTAGAGAGCGCGCAAACAGGTCTTCACAGAGCTAAGTACACGTCAACACTCCAACTCTTGAACTCTATACATTTTTGGTTAGGCCTCATTTAGATTATGCTGCACAGTTTTGGTCACCGAATTACAGAATGGATATAAATGCTCTGGAAAATGTACAAAGGAGGATGACAAAGTTGATCTCATGTATCAGAAACCTTCCCTATCAGGATAGACTAAGGGCCCTGAATCTGCACTCTCTAGAAAGACGTAGAATTAGGGGGGATATGATTGAGGTGTATAAATGGAAGACAGGAATAAATAAAGGGGATGTAAATAGTGTGCTGAAAATATCTAGCCTAGACAGGACTCGCAGCAATGGTTTTAAGTTGGAAAAATTCAGATTCAGGAAGGATATAGGAAAGTACTGGTTTGGTAATAGAGTTGTGGATGAGTGGAACAAACTCCCAAGTACAGTTATAGAGGCCAGAACGTTGTGTAGCTTTAAAAATAGGTTGGATAAATACATGAGTGGATGTGGGTGGGTGTGAGTTGGACCTGATAGCTTGTTGATAAATTAGACACATGTGCAACTCATGGGTATCTTTATTGAGGAAACGTTTCACCACACAGTGGCTTCATCAGTCCATACGTAGGAGAAACTTGAAGAACAGGAGGAGAATGAGGTAATCAGTCCCTCAACCTTGAGTCGATGTGTTCAGTCCATCAATCTTGAATAGAAGTATTCTATTCAAGATTGATGGACTGAACACATCGACTCAAGGTTGAGGGACTGATTACCTCATTCTCCTCCTGTTCTTCAAGTTTCTCCTACGTATGGACTGATGAAGCCACTGTGTGGCGAAACGTTTCCTCAATAAAGATACCCAAGAGTTGCACATGTGTCTAATTTATCAACATGTCGGTTCTCTGAACCATTCATCTACAAATCTGATAGCTTGTGCTACCAGGTCGGTTGCCGTGTTCCTCCCTTAAGTCAATGTGACCTGACCTGACTAGGTTGGGTGCATTGGCTTAAGCCGGTAGGAGACTTGGACCTGCCTCGCATGGGCCAGTAGGCCTTCTGCAGTGTTCCTTCGTTCTTATGTTCTTATCCAAGACATGCTTCTTGGCTTTATTGGGTTATCCATGATTAATATTCTTTCTCCTTAAAGCCAGACTCCCTGGCTTTGTTGGGTTATCAGAATTAGTAACTATTTTTAGAAGCCACAGTCGTCGGCTTTGTCCAATTATCCAGGCTTAACAACCCTCCAGGATTAAAAATCCTAAGAATATCTTTCATTACACTTATTCTTATACCTTATTCCTATTACTTTATTTCCTCTGAGTCCTCCTTTACAAGTGTTGACACAGCTCACCATATTATTAATTATATCATTAAAATAACAGAGGACAGATATACACTCAGTGGCCACTTTATTAGGTACAGCTGCACACTAGCTCGTTAATACAAATATCTATACACATATAACTCGCACATAGAGGAAAGAATCTTATGACGACGTTTCGGTCCGATTTGGAGCATTAACAAGTTACAGAGAAGAGGGAAGGGAATGGAGCCAGAGAAGGACGGGGCAGGGAGACACAGAAATGGACGGGGCAGGGAGACACAGAGGAGGATGGGGCAGGGAGACACAGAGGAGGATGGGGCAGGGAGACACAGAGAAGGACGGGGCAGGGAGACACAGAGAAGGATGGGGCAGTTAGGTAAGACACATATGCAACAGTTAGGTATCTTTATTTCGAAACGTTTCGCCTACACAGTAGGCTTCTTCAGTCGAGTACAGAAAAGTTGATAGAAGCAGAAGATACTTAAATACGATGTAATCAGTCCATCACCCTTAAAGTTTTGAGGTGGTCAGTCCCTCAGTCTGGAGAAGAGCATTGTTCCATAGTCTGAAACAATATGGGTGATGGACTGATTACATCGTCTTCAAGTATCTTCTGCTTCTATCAACTTTTCTGTACTCGACTGAAGAAGCCTACTGTGTAGGCGAAACGTTTCGAAATAAACATACCTAACTGTTGTACATGTGTCTTACCTAACAACCTGTCGGTATTTTATACCATTTTAATGTTCAAGGACGGGGCAGGGAGACACAGAGAAGGACGGGGCAGGGAGACACAGAGAAGGACGGGGCAGGGAGACACAGAGGAGGACGGGGCAGGGAGACACAGAGGAGGACGGGGCAGGGAGACACAGAGAAGGACGGGGCAGGGAGACACAGAGGAGGACGGGGCAGGGGGACACAGAGGAGGACGGGGCAGGGAGACACAGAGAAGGGCGGGGCAGGGAGACACAGAGAAGGACGGGGCAGGGAGACACAGAGGAGGACGGGGCAGGGATACACAGAGGAGGACGGGGCAGGGAGACAAAGAGAAAAACGGGGCAGGGAGACACAGAGAAGGACGGGGCAGGAAGACACAGATGAGGACGGGGCAGGGAGACACAGAGGAGGACGGGGCAGGGAGACACAGAGAAGGACGGGGCAGGGAGACACAGAGAAGGACTGGGCAGGGAGACACAGAGGAGGACAGGGCAGGGAGACACAGAGAACGACGGGGCAGGGAGACACAGAGGAGGACGGGGCAGGGAGACACAGAGGAGGAAGGGGCAGGGAGACACAGAGAAGGGCGAGGCACAGAGACACAGAGGAGGACGGGGCAGGGGGACACAGAGGAGGACGGGGCACGGAGACACAGGAGGACGGGGCAGGGAGACACAGAGAAGGGCGGGGCACAGAGACACAGAGGAGGACGGGGCAGGGGGACACAGAGGAGGACGGGGCAGGGAGACAAAGAGGAGGACAGGGCAGGGAGACAGAGAAGGACGGGGCAGGGAGACACAGAGAAGGACGGGTCAGGGAGACACAGAGAAGGACGGGGCAGGGAGACACAGAGGAGGACGGGGCAGGGAGACACAGAGAAGGACGGGGCAGGGAGACACAGAGGAGGACGGGGCAGGGAGACACAGAGGAGTACGGGGCAGGGAGACACAGAGAAGGACGGGGCAGGGAGACACAGAGGAGGACAAGGCAGGGAGACACAGAGGAGGACGGGGCAGGGAGACACAGAGAAGGACGGGGCAGGGAGACACAGAGGAGGACGGGTCAGGGAGACACATAGAAGGACTCGGCAGGGAGACACAAAGGAGGACGGGGCAGGGAGACACAGAGGAGGACGGGGCAGGGAGACACAGAGAAGGACGGGGCAGGGAGACACAGAGGAGGACGGGGCAGAGGCACACAGAGGAGGACGGGGCAGGGAGACACAGAGAAGGACGGGGCAGGGAGACACAGAGAAGGACGGGGCAGGGAGACACAGAGAAGGACGGGGCAGGGAGACACAGAGGAGGACGGGGCAGGGAGACACAGAGGAGGACCGGGCAGGGAGACAAAGAGAAAAACGAGGCAGGGAGACACAGAGAAGGACGGGGCAGGGAGACACAGAGGAGGACGGGGCAGCGAGACACAGAGGAGGACGGGGCAGGGAGACAGAGAGGAGGACGGGGCAGGGAGACAGAGAAGGACGGGGCAGGGAGACACAAAGAAGGACGGGACAGGGAGACACAGAGGAGGACGGGGCAGGGAGACACAGAGAAGGACGGGGCAGGGAGACACAGAGGAGGACGGGGCAGGGAGACACAGAGAAGGACGGGGCAGGGAGACACAGAGAAGGACGGGGCAGGGAGACACAGAGAAAGACGGGGCAGGGAGACACAGAGGAGGACGGGGCAGGGAGACACAGAGGAGGACGGGGCAGGGAGACACAGAGAAGGGCGAGGCACAGAGACACAGAGGAGGACGGGGCAGGGGGACACAGAGGAGGACGGGGCACGGAGACACAGGAGGACGGGGCAGGGAGACACAGAGAAGGGCGGGGCACAGAGACACAGAGGAGGACGGGGCAGGGGGACACAGAGGAGGACGGGGCAGGGAGACAAAAAGGAGGACAGGGCAGGGAGACAGAGAAGGACGGGGCAGGGAGACACAGAGAAGGACGGGTCAGGGAGACACAGAGAAGGACGGGGCAGGGAGACACAGAGGAGGACGGGGCAGGGAGACACAGAGAAGGACGGGGCAGGGAGACACAGAGGAGGACGGGGCAGGGAGACACAGAGGAGTACGGGGCAGGGAGACACAGAGAAGGACGGGGCAGGGAGACACAGAGGAGGACAAGGCAGGGAGACACAGAGAAGGACGGGGCAGGGAGACACAGAGAAGGACGGGGCAGGGAGACACAGAGGAGGACGGGGCAGAGGCACACAGAGGAGGACGGGGCAGGGAGACACAGAGAAGGACGGGGCAGGGAGACACAGAGAAGGACGGGGCAGGGAGACACAGAGAAGGACGGGGCAGGGAGACACAGAGGAGGACGGGCCAGGGAGACACAGAGGAGGACGGGGCAGGGAGACAGAGAGGAGGACGGGGCAGGGAGACAGAGAAGGACGGGGCAGGGAGACACAGAGAAGGACGGGGCAGGGAGACACAGAGAAGGACGGGGCAGGGAGACACAGAGAAGGACGGGGCAGGGAGACAGAGAGAAGGACGGGGCAGGGAGACACAGAGAAGGACGGGGCAGGGAGACACAGAGGAGGACGGGGCAGAGGCACACAGAGGAGGACGGGGCAGGGAGACACAGAGAAGGACGGGGCAGGGAGACACAGAGAAGGACGGGGCAGGGAGACACAGAGAAGGACGGGGCAGGGAGACACAGAGAAGGACGGGGCAGGGAGACACAGAGAAGGACGGGGCAGGGAGACACAGAGGAGGACGGGGCAGAGGCACACAGAGGAGGACGGGGCAGGGAGACACAGAGAAGGACGGGGCAGGGAGACACAGAGAAGGACGGGGCAGGGAGACACAGAGAAGGACGGGGCAGGGAGACACAGAGGAGGACGGGGCAGGGAGACACAGAGGAGGACCGGGCAGGGAGACAAAGAGAAAAACGAGGCAGGGAGACACAGAGAAGGACGGGGCAGGGAGACACAGAGGAGGACGGGGCAGCGAGACACAGAGGAGGACGGGGCAGGGAGACAGAGAGGAGGACGGGGCAGGGAGACAGAGAAGGACGGGGCAGGGAGACACAAAGAAGGACGGGACAGGGAGACACAGAGGAGGACGGGGCAGGGAGACACAGAGAAGGACGGGGCAGGGAGACACAGAGGAGGACGGGGCAGGGAGACACAGAGAAGGACGGGGCAGGGAGACACAGAGAAGGACGGGGCAGGGAGACACAGAGGAGGACGGGGCAGGGAGATACAGAGAAGGACGGGGCAGGGAGACACAGAGAAGGTGGAATAATAATACGAAGGAATTGGAGATAGTAGTTGTAGAGATAGTGGAGATAGTGGTGGTGGTGGTGGTAGTAGTAGTAGTAGTAGTAGTAGTAGTAGGGGTGTGTGTAAGGTGGTGAGTAGTAATAGTGGAGTTGTTGTGGTTAGTGGTAGTAGTAGTGGTAGTAATGAGTGTAGTGGTATGTATGGTAGTGGTGGTAGTAGGTGGTAGTAGTAATAGAAGTAGTAGTAGTAATAGTAGTAGTAATAATAGTAGTAGTTGTAGTAGTAATAGTAGTAGTAGTAATAGTAGTAGTAATAGTGGTAGTAGTATTAATAGTAGTAGTAGTAGTAGTAGTAGTGGCAGTAGTAGTAATAGTAGTAGTAATAATAATAGTAGTAGTAGTAATAATAGCAGTGGTAGTAGTAGTAGTAGTAGTAGAAGTAGTAGTAGTAGTAGTAGTAGTAGTGGTAGTAGTAGCCGTAGTAGTAGTAGTGGGGGTAGTAGTAGTAGTAAGAACATAAGAACATAAGACGATGGACTGCAGCAGGCCTACTGGCCCATGCAGAGCAGTCCAAGTCTCCTACCAAACAAGCCAATGCACCCAACCTAGTCAGGTCAGGTCACATTGACTTAAGGGAGGAACACGGCAACCGACCTGGTAGCACAAGCTATCAGGTCTAACTCACACCCACCCACATCTACTCATGTATTTATCCAACCTATTTTTAAAGCTACACAACGTTCTGGCCTCTATAACGGTACTTGGGAGTTTGTTCCACTCATCCACAACTCTATTACCAAACCAGTACTTTCCTATATCCTTCCTGAATCTGAATTTTTCCAACTTAAAACCATTGCTGCGAGTCCTGTATAGGCTAGATATTTTCAGCACACTATTTACATCCCCTTTATTTATTCCTGTCTTCCATTTATACACCTCAATCATATCCCCCCTAATTCTACGTCTTTCTAGAGAGTGCAGTTTCAGGGCCCTTAGTCTATCCTCATAGGGAAGGTTTCTGATACATGGGATCAACTTTGTCATCCTCCTTTGTACATTTTCCAGAGAATTTATATCCATTCTGTAATACGGTGACCAAAACTGTGCAGCATAATCTAAATGAGGCCTAACCAAGGATGTATAGAGTTGAAGAACAACCTGAGGACTCCTATTATTTATGCTTCTTGATATGAAGCCAAGGATTCTATTAGCTTTATTGCGAACACTTATGCACTGTTGTCTTGGTTTCAGATTACTGCTAACCAGAACTCCTAAATCTTTTTCGCAATCCGTAATATTAAGATCTACATTATTTAGTTTATATGTGGCATGGTTATTGTCCTGTCCAACATTTAGAACTTTGCATTTGTCTATATTAAACTGCATCTGCCACTTCTCCGACCACTGCATCAGTCTATTCAAATCTTCCTGGAGTGCTCGAATGTCCTCGTCAGAATGAATTCGACGGCCTATTTTGGTGTCATCGGCAAACTTGCCGATGTCGCTCTTTATGCCCTCATCTATGTCGTTTATGTAGATTGTGAACAGCAGGGGGCCCAACACTGACCCCTGTGGAACACCGCTCGTGACGCTTCCCCACTCTGATTTCTCCCCATTTATGCAAACTCTCTGCTGCCTATTTGTCAACCATGCCTCTATCCAGGAAAAAATTTCTCCTCCTATTCCATGTGCTTTAATTTTCCTCAATAGTCTCTGATGTGGGACCCTGTCAAAAGCCTTACTGAAGTCCATATACACAATATCATATTCATTACCATGATCTACCTCCTCAAATACCTTAGTGAAAAAAGTTAATAAATTCGTAAGGCAGGAACGCCCCTTTGTAAAACCATGCTGAGATTCGTTGATTAATTTATGCTTTTCAAGGTGGCTACGAACTGCCTCGGCAATTATTGATTCCATAAATTTTCCCACTATGGAGGTTAGGCTTATTGGTCTATAGTTCGAAGCTAAGGACCTGTCACCTGTTTTGAAAATAGGTATCACATTTGCCATTTTCCACTTATCTGGCACCATGCCAGTTTGTAGTGATATGTTGAAAAGATTAGCCAAAGGTGTGCTAAGCTCCTCTTTACATTCCTTTAGAACCCTTGCATACAGTTCATCAGGGCCTGGGGATTTGTTAGGTTTTAATTTATCTATTTGCCTAAGGACCATGTCACTTGTGACCCTAATAGTGCACAGTTTATTATCGTCCTGTTCTACATAATTTATCATTACTGGAATATCGCTGGTATCCTCCTGTGTAAAAACTGAGAGGAAGTATGTGTTAAAAATTCTACACATTTCCTTATCACTGTCAGTGAGCTGACCCGAGGAACTTTTGAGTGGGCCTATCTTGTCCCTGATCTTACTTCTGTATACCTGAAAGAATCCTTTTGGGTTAGTCTTCGATTCTCTTGCAACTTTAACCTCATAATCTCTTTTTGCTTTTCTAATTCCCTTTTTTATTTCTCTCTTTAACTGAATATATCGATTTCTCAATTGCCCCTCTCCTCTTTTGATTTGCCTATATATGCCTCTCTTTTGACCAATCAGATATTTTAATCTATTGTTCATCCATTTAGGATCATTTTTGTTTGATCTGATTTCCCTATTTGGAACATAATTTGACTGAGCAGCTAGAACTATGCCCTGGAAAGCATCATATCGGCAACCATCACCACCTACCTGACCCTTAGTCAGGTCATTCCAGTTCAGCCCACCTAAGTAATTTTTCAGTCCTATGAAATCAGCCAAGCGAAAGTCAGGGACGGAGACTTGATTGCCATTATTAGGGGAATTCCATGATATATTAAAACTGAGTGATTTGTGATCACTTTCCCCAAGCTCATCATTAACCTCAAGATTATTAATTAGTGTTTCCCTACTGGCAAGAACCAAGTCAAGGAGGTTATTTCCCCTAGTTGGCTCTGTCACAAACTGTTTTAAAAAACAATCCTGGATCGTATCAAGAAAGTCACCTGACTCTAAATTTCCTGTCAAATTGCTCCAGTCAATCTGTCTATAGTTGAAATCTCCCATTAGCACAACATTTTCGTATGTAGATGCCTTACGAATTTCGTCCCATAGAAGTTTACTGCACTCCCTATCAAGATTTGGGGCCCTGTAAATCACACCCAAAATTAGTTTTTCTCGGCCCTCGAGAAGCTGTAACCAAACAGATTCAGTGGCTGACGCTTCTAATTTAATATCTTGTCTAACACAACAATTTAAATTGTCTCTGACATACATCGCTACTCCACCACCTTTCCTGTTGACCCTGTCAGTGTGGAATAATTTATAGCCTTGTATGTGACATTCAGAGGGCATCTCTCTATCTTTCAGATTGAGCCAGGTCTCTGTTATAGCAATAATATCTATGTTTCCTGCACTTGCAATTAATCTTAGCTCATCTATCTTATTTCTTACACTCCTGCTATTAGTATAGTAAACCTTAAGGGAGCTAGTCCCTTGCTGCCCTCTGCTGTCCCCCTTTGTTTGCTGACCTGATCTATTGTCTTTATTTATAACTTCATGCTGAATGCCTTTTATACATTTACTGTTTCCAACCCAAGTGTTGCAACCTGCTTGTTTCCCACACACACTCATACCTCTATCTTCCATCAGTTTAAAATCATAGGCATTTCACCAATGGCCTTCTCAATCGAGTCTGCAAGTGCTACCACCCCAGCCCCAGAGAGATGTACCCCATCCCTTGCATACATATCATGTTTGCCATAAAAGTTGTTCCAGTTGTCAATGAATGGGATTGCAAGTTCCTTGCAGTATCTGTCTAGCCAGCAATTTACACCAATTGCCCTAGACAACCATTCATTTCCTACTCCCCTTCTAGGCAAGATGCTACATATGATTGGGATCCCTCCCTTAGACTTAATGAAATCTATAGCTGACCTGTACTTATCTAGCAGCTCTTCTCTCCTACCCTTCCCAATATCATTTCCACCAGCACTGAGACAGATAATGGGCTTGTTCCCATTACCTGACATGATATTATCCAGCCTGTTGACAATGTCCCCAACACCAGCTCCAGGGAAGCACACTCTATCTCTCATCTTCTTATTCCTATTACAAAAAGCACGGTCAATATATCTTACCTGAGAGTCACCAACCACAAGAATGCGCTTACCTCCATTAGCAGGGGCAGTAGTACCCTTACCTTCACTGGCCACTGAAGTACATTCATCCTGAAGAACAGAGAAGCGATTTCCTACTTTCAGATCTTCACTCTTAACTTTCCTTACTCTGATGCGCCTTCCATTACTGTGAACCACTCGCCACTTGTAGGAGGTGCTGGACTGCACCTCACTGCTGGTAGCCGTTTGCTGCCTCCCCACTTACCTAACCTCCTCACGAGACGGACTGCACCTACTGCTGGAGTAGTAGTAATAGTAATGTGGTAGTAGTGTAGTGGTGAGTGAATAAGTAGTGGGTAGTAATGGTGGTAGTGGTGGAGTAGTAGTGGTAGTAGGTGGTAGTAGGTAATGTATGGTAGGTAGTGGTAGTAGTAGTAAGTGGTGGTAAGGTAGGTGGTAGTGGTGGTAAGTGGTAGTGTGGCAGTGGTGTTAATGGGTAGTGGTGGTGGTGGTAGGTGGTGTGGTGGTGGTGGTGGTGGTGGTGGAGGTGTGGTATGTGGTGGTGTAGTGGTGGTGGTATGGCTGTATGGTGGTGGTGGCAGTGGCGGTGGTGGTGGTGGCGGTGGTGGTGGTGGTGTGGTAGGTGTAATGGTGGAGGTGGGTGGTAGTAGTGGTGGTGGCGGTGGTGTTATGGTAGTAGTGGTGGTAGGTGGTGGTGGTGGGGTAGGTGGTGGTGGTGGTGGTGGTGGTGGTGGTGATGGTGGTGGTAGGTGATGTGGTGGTGGTGGTGTAGGTGGGTGGTGGTGTGTGGTGGTGGTGGTGGTGGTGGTAGGTGGTGGTGGAATGTAGTGGTGGTAGGTGGTGGTGGTGGTGATGGTGGTGGTGGTAGTAATGGTGGTGAGTGGTAGGTGGTGGTAGTGGTGGTAGGTGGTGGTGGTGGTGGTGGTGAGGTGGTGGTGGTGGTATGGTAGTGGTAGGTAATGGTGGTGGTGTAGTGGAATGGTGGTGGTGGTGGTAGGTGTGGTGGAGGTGTGGATATGGATGGTGGTGGTAGTTGGTGGCGGTAGTAGTGGTGGTGGTGGTGGTAGTGGTGAATGGTAGTGGAGTGTGGTAATGAGGTAGTGGATGTAGGTAGTAGTGGTGTGTAGTAATGAGTAGGTAGGTAGGTAATAGTAGGTGGTAATAGGTGGTAGTAGTAGTGGTGTAGTAATGGTGGTAGTGTAGTGGTAATGGTAGTAGGTAGGTAGTGAATGGTAGGTGGATAGTAATAAGTAGGTAGTAATAG
>NC_091348.1:11460949-11463449 GCF_038502225.1 Cherax quadricarinatus
CTCTCTCACAAACACACCCGAGAAAGGGACTCTGAAGATGTAGAATCAGGATGATGGTTGACAGAAAAGGACCTGATGCTGGCTGGATTCAAACACATGATGGTAGAAGAGTGGAGGGGAAACCCTCTATGATCTTCATGTAGGAAAAGAGAGAGAAAGTATTGGAGGCAGTAGTATAGACACAGGAGACATGGGATATTATTGATGAAGAAAAGGTATACAACCTGAGAGAAGATCTCAATAAGCTGAATATGGAACTTGACGAGATAAAGAGGAGAAAATGTGGATAAGAGACAAAATCAAATACAACAGGTGCAGAGGCAGAAGGAAGAGCACAAATATGAAGAAACACGACCTTTGCAGAAATGCTCCCAGGCAACCGGAAGGTGAGGGTGATATGAAGAGCATTGAAGGAATTGATAATTAGAGACAATGAAGTCTGAAGGAAAAGGTAATGAGAGAAGGAAATAAGGAGGTCGCTGATTATCCATGGCCTTCAGGAGGCTGAAGGGAGGTCAGATGAAGAGGTATGAACAGACGAACAAATGGAGATTCGAAATATCATTGAAGAGACAGGTGGTGAAGCTGAGGTGCGTGAAGTGACAAATTTTCAGAGCACTGGAAGGTTAACACGGGACAAAATGCGACCATTTAAAACGACCTTCACAACGGAAATGGCACGAGACTGCATATTGAAACAGTAACAACTGTTAAGGTAGACGCAACAACATCACTGAGTGTACTTCGATGATGACAGAACAGTACAGGTGAAGGAACAGCTGAGGGTGAGTATAAGAAGACGTCAGAGACAGGACGAAGAACTACTGGATACAACGACAATGAGGACACTACACTCTGCTCCACCATGCTATGTGTAAGGTGGCTCTCACAGCCAGCAGAGAGAAAACCCGGAGAGGCAGGGCCAGGAGCTGAGATTCGACCCCTGCAACCACAAAATGATGAGTACAGTAGGTAAACACACACAAGGAAACACAATTTGGATAGCATTCCTTCCTAACTACCTTCCTCGCCGGCATTGTTGTCCAGACGATGATGGAATGTCATTAGCGATGGGCCTCATTAACAAAGGAATTACTCGCTAATGCAGAGAGTAATGTGTATCCTCGTGCCTGGCGGGGGGAGGGAGAGTGAGAGAGAGAGAGAGAGAGAGAGAGAGAGAGAGAGAGAGAGAGAGAGAGAGAGAGAGAGAGAGAGAGAGAGAGAGAGAGAGAGAGAGAGAGAGAGAGAATGAGAATATTAGCGTTTATTTTTTTTGCGTCCACCACTGCCTCATCCAGGTTATTCCACTCTTCAGTCAGCCTGAGGCTAAGGAAATGATTCCTTACATATATATATATGGCTCACCTGTGTTCCCTTGATCCCAACACTCTTAATTTAAACAGTATATAACTGTCAGTCCTGTCACTTCCTATTAAAACTGTATAATACCATTATCATGTTTTATCTTGTCTTCATCTCTTATATAGTCGTCAGGTTCAGTTCCTTCAACCTCTCATAGTTTATTACTCTCCGTTCTTATACTAGTCTGGTTGGAGATCTCTGAACTTTATCGAGCTTCAGCTCGTGCTGGACCTGGTGTGGGTTCCATGCTAGCGCCACATACTCAGTGATTGGTTTTGTATATTTCGAAAAATTGTTATGAAAGATTCGCTGATCTGGTTCCTTAGTGCTGTTCTGAAATTTTCTAATCTTGAACATGCCGCAGACGTTATACAAATTGTGTGTAATTCCGGCGATATACTTGGTCCTATATTTACTCTCTGATCCCTTTAGTTCTCTAATCTCTGCAGCTACTCTCTGCTCGTGCTGTACTCTGTGTCCGGTCTGCCCTCACCATCTTCAGATCACCTGACATTGCTTTTTTTTCAGTTGAACTTTAGAAGTCATTTGTTTAACCACTTGTGCAGTCTGATAATATCTGTACGGAGTTCACAATGGTCCTCTTTTCTTATTATCATAACTGGTTTTTGCACCATCAACAAAAATAACACGAAAAACTCATTATGGTAGGTCATTCACATATATTATAAATGATATTAATCCTAATATTGATCCTGGTAGCATCCTACATGTTACCTTCTCCCTTTCTGACATCTCATTCCGTACTATTATTACTATTACTTTCTGCTTTCTATCATGCAAGTACCTCCTGGCTCAGTGGAGCACGATGCCTCTGAACCCTGACTCTTCCTCTATTTTCTGGCCTAATCTCTGATTCTGCATCAGATGTTTTCTTGCAGTCCAAGCAGATGTTATCCACAGAAAACTATTTTTCTTGTTTTATCTCCGTGACAGCCATAGAACTCCACAAGATTCGTATAACAGTATTTTCCTTCCCAAAATCCATGCTGGTTTTTTATAACGAATAATTTTCTCTCGAAGTGCTCAGCTTTTGAGAGTTCGCGCGCTAGAGACGCCATCTTATACTTCAGTGCATCTTATCTGTTCTTCCTTTTATAAACCGGAACCACATTTGCCT
>NC_091348.1:11468449-11470949 GCF_038502225.1 Cherax quadricarinatus
TCATCTGTGGATTGGTATAAACTATTTCACATTTGGTGGGGTTTAAAGATATGCCCAGGCTGTCTCCTATGTCTTTAATTTTTCTGATGTCCTCTAGGAGAGATTCTGATGTGCCAGCTAGGGTACCATCATCCAAGAACCAGATATTGTGCTCACTGGAGAGTGCTTCTGTGACTTCCTTGATGACCAAACAGAATAGAAAGGGGGCGAGAGGGTCCCCCTGTTGCACACCCTCACACGAGTTAATTTCATGATCCCCAAACAATTATTTAGAAGTCACACTATAACACGATTCTATGAAGGGATAGAGGGAAGGGAAGTTTCTAGAAACTGCTTGGAGAGCAGCATCCCTTCTGACTAAGTTGAAAGCGTTGGCAAAGTCCAATTTGATCAAGGCTTTTTCATCGGACATGTTGTTGATATATACTCGTGCTGCATGGGCAGCTGCTTCACAGCCTTGTTGAACACCAAAACCGAGCTTAGTTGGTTTCAACATTGCAGCAGCCTCTTGACTCACTCTTCTTACTGCAGCCATGGCGACTAGGCGCTGAAGGGTGTTCTCCACTGCAATGGGCCTGATTCCTCCATCCTTTTTTCGGAGGGCACACAATGAGGCACCAAAGACAAGGGGCCTAATGGCCTCTGGGACACTGCCAGCCAGGCACAGGTTGGAAAATTTAGTGAGTTCAGACAGCAACCTCTCTGAAACATCATCAAGTGCTGGATTGAGCATTTGTTTTAAGTGTTGAGGCCTTAAACCGGTGAAACCTCCTGCTGAGCCCTGTGGAAATGACATAGCAGCTTTATACACATCAGCATCCTGTAAGGTTAGATGTTCGTCGCCTGCTGCAATGTCAGGGAGGTTAATGTTGGTACTGGGAGCCCTGGGCATAGAAATATGAACGATCAGCAAGGAAGTTACTCTGGCTGACACTACACTAGGTGAAGTTATAGTGACTGGCACCACACTAGGTGAAGTTACTCTGGCTGTCACTGCACTAGGTGAAGTTACTCTGGCTGTCACTGCACTAGGTGAAGTTACTCTGGCTGGCACCACACTAGGTGAAGTTACTCTGGCTGGCACCACACTAGGTGAAGTTACTCTGGCTGGCACTACACTAGGTGAAGTTACTCTGGCTGTCACTGCACTAGGTGAAGTTACTCTGGCTGTCACTGCACTAGGTGAAGTTACTCTGGCTGGCACCACACTAGGTGAAGTTACTCTGGCTGGCACCACACTAGGTGAAGTTACTCTGGCTGTCACTGCACTAGGTGAAGTTACTCTGGCTGTCACTGCACTAGGTGAAGTTACTCTGGCTGTCACTGCACTAGGTGAAGTTACTCTGGCTGTCACTGCACTAGGTGAAGTTACTCTGGCTGTCACTGCACTAGGTGAAGTTACTCTGGCTGGCACCACACTAGGTGAAGTTACTCTGGCTGACACTACACTAGGTGAAGTTATAGTGACTGGCACCACACTAGGTGAAGTTACTCTGGCTGTCACTGCACTAGGTGAAGTTACTCTGGCTGGCACTGCATTTGGTGTGGTGCTACTGTGTATCTAGTTAATGGTCCAAGTCGGACCGAAATGTCGTCATAAATTTCATTCTCTTCTGTGCGAGTTATTTGTGTATAAGTTCTCCATAGATCAAGTAACAGCTGTCTTGTAAGGAGTCACATCATCAATCACGGTGCCGGCACTCTCTGTGGCACGCCACACTGCTCCACCGCCAGCACTGAAATTCTGGGGGAAAAATCGCTGACTTTTAAAAGCTAGAATCTTGGATAGGAGTCATAGATGCCCACGATTCCTTCTGTCTCCTCATTAGATGTCTGTCCCTCTCTGAATTAGTTTAGTTTTACGATGCTCTCCATCCTGTGAAAGTTACAAACTTTTGTGTTAGAAAACAGTTCTTAACCTTCCGTGTGATGTATTACAAATGCTGACATCCAGACTGGGCGGACTGGGCGGACTGGGCGGGCTGGACATACGTACATCTTCTTGCATTACCTTGTCACCATTCTAGTCTTCCTCCAATAAATTCAATAAACTGGTCAAGCAAATTCTACCGGGGAAGTAAGACCCCAGCTACACTAGAAGCACCAGTCAGTGAGTCACTGTCAGCTGTGATAACAAGACTAGCTATACTAGAAGCACTAGTCAGTAAGCCACTGTCAGCTGTGATAACAAGACTAGCTATACTAGAAGCACCAGTCAGTAAGTCACTGTCAGCTGTGATAACAAGACTAGCTATACTAGAAGCACTAGTCAGCAAGCCTCTGTCAGCTGTGGTAAAAAGACTAACTGACACTACAACCAACAATGCAATCCTAGCTGTGAGTGCGCATCACACCGATGGTTTACTTCTAGCCATTTTTGTCTTTATGACTAATACATATGAATGCCAAAGGCTCCGCGTGGTAGAGAGACTCTGACTTGATGCCCCGATTCACACTGGCTACAAGAATATTTGAGGCACAGTGATACCTGGCCAATATG
>NC_091348.1:11480949-11513449 GCF_038502225.1 Cherax quadricarinatus
AATGGCTTCTTGCTCCTTTTGCGCTTTCTCCCTCTGGTATGACTTTTTTTTTTTAGTGTCTGCTGTGTATTGAGAATCTCTCGATGTAGATTATCTTTCCATTATTGCGACATATGCTCGTCTTAAAGTTCACCAAAGTTTCCTTTCAATATTTGATTTCCTTGTAAGCTTTTGTGCTCTTCTGTATACAGGTTTTCCATGCACTGATGTGGGTTGATGGCGCTCAGAACCGCTTTCCAGGAAATATTTTATAGAGTTTTTCTTACTTGTCCAAAATAATTCTGAGTATCGAAGTTCAGTTTACTGAAGAAAAATATAACGTTGGCTTCTTCTTAGGGTGTTTACGCTTGTCTGTACTTTAGTGAGGTTGATCGGAGTACCTGCATCTTAAGGACGTTACCAGGGGTCAACACCCCCTCGACCCGGTCTCAGAGCAGGCTTCCTGGTGGATCAAGGCCTGATTAACTAGGCTGTTATTACAGTCCAGCGAGCGAATCACAGCCTGGCTTGTCAGGCGGTGATTTCAGGGACTTGTCAAGTTCCCTCCTGAAGGCGGACAGAGGTATGGTTTAGAAAGACATAAAAGTAAACACTAAGACATGTTTATTAGAAAACGTTTCGTAATAAATATTAGAAACATTAGAAACGTTTCGTAATAAATATGTCCAAGTGTCTGCGTACGTGTCTTTCTGAACCAGTTTGTCGGTATCGGTTACCAAAGTTTATACCAGTCAGCAGCAGTAGGTGTCAAAGCGGCTGAGCGGTGTATGGGGCTGAGCGGTCCATGCGGCTGAGAGGTCCCTCCTGAAAAAGGGGTGCGGCTGAGCGCTGTATTCCTGAGCGGTCTCCTTTTCACACCTTTATGCTAATGACCTTGACCTCGCCCTGGAGACCACCTCTCCCTCGAACACCTCGCCCTCGACCACCTCGCCCTCGACCACCTCGCCCTCGACCACCTCCCCCTCGACCACCTCGCCCTCGACCACCTCGCCCTTAACCCCCACCCACGCCCCCCCACCCGCGCCCCCCACCCGCCCGCCATGCCCTCGTGCCCACCTGCGCCCCTCGCGCCCGTCCGTCACGCCCGCCCGCGCCTTCTGCAGCGCCTTCTGCAGCGTCGTCCGGATCACCTCCGATCCCCGAATTTTTTCCGATTTTTTTCGAATTTTTTTGATTTTCTTGTGCTCTCCATCTCCTTGGATCAAGTTTTTTGGATTCCCCCCTCTGGGTACCCCTCCCACCACTCACTTCTGCCCCAATATTTTTTTTTCGAATTTTTTTTTTAATTTCAACTGAATACTCCCAGATCACCTTCATAAATACTCTTGCACATCATTTGAACACCTTCAAAAACACCTTTGAATAGTCTCAAACACCATTTGAGTACTCCAAATACACCACTGAATACTACTAAAACACCACTGAATACAGTCAAAACATCACCAAAATCACAGACTAACACCCATTTTCACACAAATCCCCTCAAATCACTATAACCAAGACAATTACCAATTTCTATGAGTACACTCACCTCCAATTAAGATATAACATGAGCGCAAAAAACATGAACACAACCCACAACACCCACAACAACAACCCACTTATAACATCTTTTTTGGTATCTCTAGTTCGACAACAACACCCACAACCCACATCACTCACAACCCACAACACCCACAACCCACATCACCCACAACAACAACCCACTTATAACATCTTTTCGGTATCTCTAGTTCGACAACAACACCCACAACCCACAACACTCACATCCCCACAACACCCACAACCCACATCACCCACAACCCACAATGTAGACAGCCTGTACTGTCTGCACAGACAGCCCATGCTGTCTGCCAGCTTAGTTCATATTTCGCGCCATGCTGGTGCTGCCCTCTGTAGCCAGGCCTCTCGAAGGCACGCCAGCCTGTCGGCCCATGCCTCGCTCTCACTCACAGCGGCCTAGCAGGAAGACACAAGGCCTCCCAGCTCTCTCTCATGGGATGGCCCTGCCCGGGCCATGGGCACAACACACAAGCCTGTGTACCCACTACGACATTAACAATAAAGTAAGAAGCCTCCGAAGACGTATCATTAACCACTCGCTTACAGCACATACCAAATAACCAACCCGTTATATTGGTTCCAGCGGTGCTCGCAGCAGTTGTGTTTGCCTGGAGAGAGGGAGGAAGAGGTATGAAGTCATCTTCACTTCATCACCCTACACAAGAAGCATCCGTCTCTCAACGAGTTATCCTGATGTCGTGTCTGCACGTTTGAGCATCCAGACACAGGTACAAGCAGGATCCAGCCGAAATTTGCCGAAATTCTCCGAGAATTGTAAGTGACCCCACGCTACAGCGTCCCATGCTACAGTGTCCCACGCTGTTTCTCAAGTCACGTGTTCAGCATCACTTGTATGCTGCTGTTGTTGTTCAGCTCAGCACAGCTGTTTCAGAAAGCCAGAGGTGAGTTTTGTGGTGATTTCTGCGTCCAGTGTGAGCTTCTCCACGTGTTTGTGGGTGGGGGAGGAGAGGAGAGGAAGTGGCTGTTCCTCACCTTGCCCATGCTCGCCCTACTCACGCTCACCCGTCTACCATACACCAATCACCACTGCCCACTCCCTCTGCTGTGTTTTCTGCTGTTTTCCATGTGAATTCATTGCCAGAGCTGTGTATCCGAGTGCCCGAGGCCACTCGAAGCTACGTGGATCAGCATGCCACGTAGATCACGACACCACGTGGATCACGATGCCACGTGGGTGTGGGCGATGTCATGTAGATCTACCAGCCACGTGAGTTACCAGATGTCCCAGGCCACATGCTGTGGTCTGCTGCCCGCATCACATTGACGTCACCCACGATGCTGCCCGACTTCATGACGTCACGATGTCTGCCTGACGTCACCTCGAGATGTCTGCTGACATCACCTCGAGATGTCTGCTGACATCACCTCGAGATGTCTGCTGACGTCACCTCACGATGTCTGCCTGACATCACCTCGAGATGTCTGCTGACGTCACAGTGCTGCTGACGTCACCTCGCGACATCACGCCTGACATCACATGATGTCACCATCGAGTGTTCAGTAATTATTTTAGTATTGTCGAGAAGACTGAGAGAAGATATATGTCGTGTGTTAATTCCTCTCAGTCAGTGTTCTCACATGTTGTTGTACCGCGGTGTGTTTTTAAAGTTTCCGTGTGTCCAGTGAGGTCTGAGCCAGACCTGAGTAGCACCTCTGTGCTAAGTCACCCGTGTGACCAGTACGTTTGACAGCTGATTACTCAGCCCTGAGCGTATGAGCCCTCTTGTACAGAAAGCTTTTATGCTCGTCGCTCATGATGTTCTGCAGAATCGTACCTGCTATGATTCCCATCGAGTTTTGTTTCACTTCACCTCCAGACCGTCAGAGTGCAGTTATATGTAGGGAAACAAGTCTGGGGACGCTTAGACTAACCTCTGCTATAACTCCAACTGTCGAGAGATGATACTCGTCAAGCCGCAGTCAGGCCTGTCGGCAGGCGCTGTGTCAACCTCGTGTCACAAGCTTCAGTGAGCAGCCTGCACATAAAAGATGTCACTTTGACTGCTAGCTCTCTCACTGCAGTCTGGTGTATGATGTTACGACTCCCAGATGTTTCGCCCAGTCGTCTCTGCCACGACTCGCTCCACGCTCGCCGGCAGTGACAGCCCAGTGACAGTACCAGTCGAGAAGTGTCCTCCTGAGTCGCTTGCCAGAAGTCCTGCCCAGTTGCTGAGTTTTGTCGACGCCCCACTCGAGGGCACCAGCATGTTGTGCCCCAGGTTGAGTGAAACCTGCAGCGACTCCTACGATGACTGCTTCACCGTTCCAGAGAAGACCATAACCTGTTACGTCACAGCTCAGCTGCAGCAATGTCTCCTGTGTTGCAGTATCTGTCCAGACGCAGGAAGACGTGCAGTGATGCACTTCGATGCTCATTGCCTATGACCACGATGTTTAGCACACCCACATGTTTTTTCTTCCCTCCCTGTAGGAAGTTTTTTTTTCCATGTCCATATGTATATATATATATATATATATATATATATATATATATATATATATATATATATATATATATATATATATATATGTTTTTATTTTGTGTTCTGTGCCCTGTTCCTACGAGAGAGAGACCGAGTTTCTTTTACCACCAGTATTGTCGCATCGGGACGACACGCGGTAGGTGGCCGAGCATATGTAGACAGCCTGTACTGTCTGCACAGACAGCCCATGCTGTCTGCCAGCTTAGTTCATATTTTGCGCCATGCTGGTGCTGCC
This sequence comes from Cherax quadricarinatus, assembly GCF_038502225.1. NCBI lineage: Eukaryota > Metazoa > Arthropoda > Malacostraca > Decapoda > Parastacidae > Cherax > Cherax quadricarinatus. The sequence continues at coordinate 11,485,252 of NC_091348.1, forward strand.
CTCTTGTTCATTCTGTATATCTCCTAGAGATGTTTTAACCCTGACGACCCATCATGACATTAGGAGACAGAGTGTAGTAGGTGGTGTTGGAGTGGTGATGGTTGCTCTGACTCCTACGTTGTGATGGGCCGTCGGGGTTAAAACATCTCTAGGTGATATACGGATGAATAAGAAAGGATGTTTTAGGGATGATGAGGGTGGGGAATGTGATATGCAACATAGGTGAGAAATGATAAATGCGGTATGAATATTCAGTTTGAGAAAAAAATGTGTAAAACAGTTTTATGTTTCGATGATTATAACATAAATTTGGTTGGTAAATTGTATTAATATTTTTTGTTGATGAATAGTTAACATGAACTTAGTGAAGTGATTGTGTATTAGTTGGAGGTGTGTGACTTAGTTCTGGTAATGTTTCATGACATGGTAAATTTTTTTTGTGCTTATGTCTTATATTTATTGTCAATATGTCAAGTATAGGTTTTGGTGTATGCCTTAGTTATGATGTGTATGTCTTAGTTGGAGGTGAATGTCTTAGATTTGGTGTGTATGTCTCGTGCCTTAAATTTGTGAATGAAATGTATAAGTTGCGGGTGTCTGTGTATTATTTTATTTTCTTGGTGATGGTGATACGTTATAGTGCTCATGTTATGTTATAGATGTTGGTGGAAGTGTCGTGGTATTTTTTTGTGTATGTCTTATTTTTGTGCGAATGTTTAAAAAATAAGTGTTTTCAGTGATCATAGTAGTTTTGAGATGCATGATCTTAGATTTTTTGTGATCTTGGTGATGAGTGTTGATAGATGATGGTAAACATGATATGGAATTGCTGATCGTGATTTTTTTGTGAATGTTTATAAAAATGAGTGTTTTTCTGTGATCTTAGTGGTGGGGTCATAAAATCTGGTAATCGTCTTGGTTATAGAGTTCTTAGATATTGTGGGTACAACAGGTTGAAACAAAGTGGGTTGGGTGTGATGTTACTGACCACCAAGTAAACACAGATGGGAGTGTGACGTCACTGGAGGTGACCTCGCTGGTCCTGTGAGGTGTGACATCGTGTGTTGGTGGTAGTGAGGTGAGTGCGCTTAGATATTGTCAAATATGATTTTTTGTGTGAATGTTTATAAAAAATGAGTTTTCTGTGATATTAGTGGTTTTTGAGGTAAGTGAATATGGGTGTTTTGTTGTTGGTGGTTGTCTTAGATTTATGTGTGTACAAGACATGTTTTCAGTTGATGGTGATCATGTACTAAGTGTTCATGTTTTTTTTTTTTTTTTTTTTCCATGGGGAGGGAGTTCTTGGTTAGCGTGATTTGAGGGGATTTATATAAATGGGTGTTAGCAGGTGATACTAAACTTAGTTTCTGGTGATTTTGATGGTGTTTTGGTAGTATTCAGTGGTGATTTGGTAGTTTTCAGTAGTGTTTTGGGAGTATTCGGAGGTGTTTGATGGTGTTTTTGAAGGTGTTCAAATGATGTGCAGAGTATTTTTTGAAGATGTTCAGTGGTGTTTTGGTGTTGTTTAGAGTTGGTTCAAAGTTAGTTAGTGTATTAGTTATGGTAATATCTCATGCCATAAGTGTATGAGTTAGTTTTTTTTTGTGCTAATGTTGCAAAGTCTGGAGAATGAGGGAGGAGTTTGGTGGATGAAATGTAATTTCGGTTAATGAAATGTGGAAGTGTGAATGAGAATGTAAATTGGTGAGTGAGTTAGAGAAGTTAAAATGTTATGTGATCTAAGTAAAAGTATAGATAGTTTTAGTGATCTTCGTTATGATGATGCTTTAAAACAATGTGTACAAAAATGTGTGATCTTAGTGGTGGGGTTATAGAATTTGGTAAACGTCTTGATTGTGGTGATATTAGATATTGGAGATATAACAGGTTGAAGCAAGGTGTTTGGGTGTGACGTCGCTGATCGCCAAGTAAACACAGGATGGAGTGTGATGTCATGGGAGATATCCCTATCTGTGCTGGTATGTGTTGGTGGTAGTGAGGGGAGTGTATTAGATATTGTATGGAGTTGGTGATTGTGATTTTTTGTGTGAATGTTTATAAAAATGAGTGTTTTCTGCGATCTTAGTGGTTTTGAGGTGAGTGGTCATTGATGATAGTTGATGGATGTCTTAGTTTTTTTTTTTTGTGTGTGTGTGTGTGTGTGTGTGTACATGTTATGTTTTCAGATGGTGGTGATCCTGTTGTAAGTGTTTTCGGTGTTGTTTGGAAATGTTCAAAGGTGTTTTTTTTTGTGAGTATTCAAATGATTTATGAGTGTTTTTTTTTTTTGCGCTCATGTTATATAATAGTCTGAGGTGAGTGGGATCGTCTTGGTTATAGTGATTTGAGGGGATTTCTATAAAATGGGTGTTAGTTGGTGGTGTTGATCTTAGTTTCTGGTGATTTTTAGTGTTGTTTGGGCAGTATTCGGTGCTGTTTTGGTAGTATTCAGTGGTGTTTTGTGAGTATTCAAAGGATTTTGATAATGTTTTTGAATGTGTTCAAATGATGATTTTGGAGTAATCAAAGGTAATTGATGTTGTTTTTGGTGTTGTGCAAAGTAAAGTGTGGTGTGTGTGGGTGTGTTTGTGTTAGTTTTGGTAAAATGTCTCATGTCATAAGTGTATGAGTTAGTTTTTGTGATAATGTTGTAAAGTCTGGAGACTGAGGGAGTAGTATGGTGGATGAGTTATAATTTCAGTTAATGAAATGTGTAAGTGTAGATAAATTAGAGATGATAAATCTTATTTGGGAGTAATCAAAATGATATTTTGGAAGTGCTTCAGTGTTGTTTGGAAATGTTCAAAGGTGTTTATGTGAGTATTCAAATGATTTACGAGAGTGTTCGAAGTAATCTTGGGGTTGTTCTGTAGTGAGATGATAAAGGTTGTGGATGAGAGATATTGAGAAAAGGTGGTCTCAAATGATGTATGAGAGTGTTTTGAAGGTGTTCAAAGTAAAGTGAGGTGTGTGTGTGTGTGTGTGTGTGTGTGTGTGTGTGTGTGTGTGTGTGTGTGTGTGTGTGTGTGTGTGTGTGTGTGTGTGTGTGTGTGTTAGGTGGGCATAGAGTTTTGTGAATATCTTGGTTACAGTGATTTTAGTGGATTTGAGATGGGTGATGAGATGCATTTGTGGATGTGAAATGTGATTTTTGTGTGTGTTCAGAAGAGGTGTGTTGGGAGATGGATGAGTGGATGTGAAGAAATGTGGGTGAGATGGAGAGGGGTACGGGGAGGGTTGTATTAGAAATTTAATGAAATATGGGGACGGGGGATTTTACTGAAAATAAAGGTAATGTGTGAATATTTTAAAAGAAATTATAGAAGTGAAAAGTTATGATATATAGGAAAAGAATGGAGGGTGTTGAAACATGTCGCAGTAGTTGGGTAGTGAGATTAGTTGTTGTGAGTATAATATCAATTTATGTGGATACAAGGAGATGGGTATGGAGAGGATTTTATTAGAATTTTAGTAATGTAGGGAGGAATGTGTATTACATTTAAGATTCAGTAAAAAGAATGGGAAAATATTGTATCGAAAGAGGAAAAATTGTGAATAAATTGGTAAGTGATGATGGTTGTGGGTATTGTTGTCGAACTAGAGATATCGAAAAAGATGTTATAAGTGGGTTGTTGTTGTGGGTGTTGTGGGTTGTGGGGTGTTGTGGGTTGTGGGTGTTGTGGGTTGTGGGTGTTGTTGTCGAACTAGAGATACCAAAATGGATGTTATAAGTGGGTTGTTGTTGTGGGGGTTGTGGGTTGTGAGTGATGTGGGTTGTGGGTGTTGTTGTCGAACTAGAGATGCTGAAAAGTGGTTATAAGTTGTGGGTTGTTGTTGTGGGTGTTGTGGGGTGTGGGTGATGTGGGTTGTGGGTGTTGTGGGGATGTGGGTGATGTGGGTTGTGGGTGATGTGGGTTGTGGGTGTTGTGGGTTGTGAGTGATGTGGGTTGTGGGTGTTGTTGTCGAACTAGAGATACCAAAAAAGATGTTATAAGTGGGTTGTTGTTGTGGGTGTTGTGGATTGTGTTCATGTTTTTTGCGCTGATGTTATATCTTAATTGGAGGTGAGTGTACTCATAGAAATTGGTAATTGTCTTGGTTATAGTGATTTGAGGGAATTTGTGTGAAAATGGTTGTTAGTCTGTGATTTTGGTGGTGTTTTGACTGTATTCAGTGGTGTTTTAGTAGTATTCAGTGGTGTATTTGGGAGTACTCCAATGGTGTTTGAGACTATTCAAAGGTACCATAATTTTTAAAGGGGTGGACCGGTAAGCCAGCGGAAGGCCTCGGTCAGATGACCAAAAGCTCCAAAGGCGGGTCATCATCTAAGACCCGCGTCAGGAAACATTTGTCCTGTTTCCTGACGAACCTAACCTAACCTAACTATTCAAAGGTGTTTTTGAAGGTGTTCAAATGATGTGCAAGAGTATTTATGAAGGTGATCTGGGAGTATTCAGTGGTGATTTGGCTGTGTTCGAATGATGTTTTTGGAGTATTCAAAGGTAATTGATGGTGTTTTTTGGTGTTGTTAAAAAGTGGTGTGCGTGTGTGTGTGTGTGTGTGTGTGTGTGTGTGTGTGTGTGTGTGTGTGTGTGTGTGTGTGTGTGTGTGTGTGCGTGTGTGTGTGTGTGTGTGTGCATATTAACCTCGTAATATGTAAAATTGTGACTAGTGAATTTATCGAAAAGTGGTTATAAGTTGTAAGTGTTGTGGTGACTTTTTCTGATGAAATAGTTAAAACGAGAAAAATGTCTAGACTTGAGGAGAGTGAATCTTTTGTAAAGAAATTATGGATTGTTGTGAGTATTAACGAAAAAAATGTGAAATTATTTGGGTTATCCTGGATTAAGGGTGAAAATGTGTAATGTTTTCCCTATGTTGTATATGAAATGTGTAATACTGAGATGGTGACGACGAAGAAGATCCAGAACAAAATGCACAGAATTTCTTCAAGAGAAAAATATGTTGATTTTAGTCAATGAATTGTACCTTTTTTTCAATGAATTTTTTTGTTGGATGTATATGAAATGCATTGGTTGTATAATAGTGTTATCCTGCATTTTAAGTTATTGTCTGCTCGACAAGATTCAGCCTGTGTGTGCGGTCATCACGTGACGTCACTGACATAGGGAGAAGACGACAAGATTCAGCCTGTGTGTGTGAGGTCATCACGTGACGTCACTGACCGCCGAGTAAACACAGGTGGGGTGACGTCACACTTGTTTAGACCAGTAGTAAGAGAAAGTACCATGCCCCATAGGAGGAGTTCATTTGAATGCTTACCCCCAGAGGGGGGAATCCAAAAACTTGATCCGAGGAGATGGAGACCACAAGAAAATGAAATTCAAAAAAAAATTCGAAAAAAAAAGTTTGGGGTAGAAGTGAGTGGTGGGAGGGGTACCCAGAGGGGGGAATCCAAAAAACTTGATCCAAGGAGATGGAGAGCACAAGAAAATCAAAAAAATTCGAAAAAAATCGGAAAAAATTCGGGGAGCGGGGGCGATCCGGACAACGCTGCAAAAGGCACGGGCGGGCGCGACGGACGGGCGCGAGGGGCGCGGGCGGGCGCTAGGGCACGGCGGGCAGGTGGGTTGGCGTGAGGGCGGGGCGGGTGGGGGGTGCGGGTGGGGGGGCGTGGGTGGGGGTTGAGGGCGAGGTGGTCGAGGGCGAGGTGGTCGAGGGCGAGGTGGTCGAGGGTGAGGTGGTCGAGGGTGAGGTGGTCTCGTGGGCGAGGTCAAGGTCATTAGCATAAAGGTGTGAAAAGGAGACCGCTCAGGAATACAGTGCTCAGCCGCACCCCTTTTTCAGGAGGGACCGCTCAGCGCATGGCATGGACCGCTCAGCCCCATACACCGCTCAGCCGCTTTGACACCTACTAGCAGCATATTGAAAATTTGCGATTTTTGTCTTTGATTAGTTCCCCATTGATGGTGAAGGTCAAGTCTGGAGTCCAGTAGAACCTCTGGGGTCCAGTAGAACCTTTGGGGTCCAGTAGAATCTTTAGGGTCTAGTAGAACCTCTGTATTCGCAATTATTTGGTTCCCGAGACTGTTCTGAATATTGAATTTTCTCAATATTACATCATTTTTTTCCAGAGGAAATAATGTAAATTGGATTAATTCGTTCCAGACCCCGAAAGTTGCTCTTCACAAACCATTTTTAGGTTCGGTTATTGGTTAATTAAACATGTAAAATATGTACGAGCAAGAAATCATACATAAACCTGAAAGAATTTTAACTCCTGATACCCCATTAGCACTTTCTATTGCGCTTTTATTTTTAATAATAGAAAATGCAACAGATGTTGACTACGTCATCAAGACGTATTCCATTTTCCTGTTTTGAAATAAGTTCCTTTTTTTATAAGAACAAAAGAACATAAGAAAGGAGGAACACTGCAGGAGGCCTGTTGGCCCATACTAGGCAGGTCCTTTACAATTCATCCCACTAACAAAACATTTGCCCAACCCAATTTTCAATGCCACCCAAGAAATAAGCTCTGATGTGAAAGTCCCACTCAAATCCAACCCCTCCCACTCATGTACTTATCCAACCTAAATTTGAAACTACCCAAAGTCCCAGCCTCAATAACCCAACTAGGTAGACTGTTCCACGCATCAACTACCCTATTTCCAAACCAATACTTTCCTATGTCCTTTCTAAATCTAAACTTATCTAATTTAAATCCATTACTGCGGGTTCTCTCTTGGAGAGACATCCTCAAGACCTTATTAATATCCCCTTTATTAATACCTATCTTCCACTTATACACTTCGATCAGGTCTCCCCTCATTCTTCGTCTAACAAGTGAATGTAACTTAAGAGTCTTCAATCTTTCTTCATAAGGAAGATTTCTAATGCTATGTATTAATTTAGTCATCCTACGCTGAATGTTTTCTAACGAATTTATGTCCATTCTGTAATATGGAGACCAGAACTGAGCTGCATAATCTAGGTGAGGCCTTACTAATGATGTATAAAGCTGCAGTATGACCTCTGGACTTCTGTTGCTTACACTTCTTGATATAAATCCCAGTAATCTATTTGCCTTATTACGTACGCTTAGGCATTGCTGTCTTGGTTTAAGGTTGCTGCTCACCATAACCCCCAAGTCCTTTTCGCAATCTGTATGGCTAAGTTCTACATCATTTAACTTATAAGTACTAGGGTTATGGGTACTCCCGAGCTTCAGAACCTTGCATTTATCTACATTGAACTGCATCTGCCACTTTTCTGACCAAGAATAGAGTTTGTTTAAATCCTCCTGAAGTTCCATAACATCTACGTTTGAATCAATTATCCTACCCATCTTTGTGTCATCGGCGAATTTGCTCATATCACTAGTAATTCCCTCATCAAGATCATTGATATATATTATAAACAACAACGGGCCCAAGACTGATCCCTGTGGAACGCAACTTGTTACAGATCCCCACTCGGATTTAACCCCATTTATGGACACTCTCTGCTTCCTGTCAGTGAGCCATGACTCGATCCACGAGAGCACTTTTCCCCCAATGCCATGAGCTGCCACTTTCTTTAACAGTCTATGGTGCGGAACTCTATCAAAAGCCTTACTAAAATCTAAGTAAATAATATCAAATTCTTTATCGTGGTCAACAGCCTCAAAAGCTTTACTGAAGAAAGTTAATAAATTAGTTAGACAAGACCGGCCTCTTGTGAATCCATGCTGAGTATCATTAATCAAGCTATGCTTATCGAGATGGCTTCTTATAATCTCAGCTATAATTGACTCTAGCAATTTGCCTACAATTTAGGTCAGGCTTATTGGGCGGTAATTTGACGGTAACGACTTGTCCCCTGTTTTAAAAATAGGAATTACATTAGCCATCTTCCACATATCAGACACTACACCTGTTTGAAGAGATAAATTAAAAATATTAGTTAATGGTTCACAGAGTTCCATTTTGGATTCCTTAAGAACCCTTTAAAAAACCTCATCAGGACCCGGCGACTTATTTTGCTTCAGTCTGTCTATCTGCTTCACAACCATTTCACTAGTGACTGTGATGTTACATAATTTATCTTCTTCTAGCCCACTATAAAAATTAATTACTGGAATATTGTTAGTGTCTTCATGTGTAAAAAATGAGAGAAAATAATTATTAAAAATCGAGTACATTTCATTCTCTTTGTCAGTAAGGTACCCATACTTATTTTTAAGGGGACCTATCTTATCTCTAACTTTTGTTCTATAGACCTGGAAAAAACTTTTTGGGTTAGTTTTAAAGTTTTAAGTTTAATGGTGGTTCTTACAGCTTTCCTTTTAGGTCTTTTGTTCACTATTCTTATTCGGGTCCAAGATCACTTATTTTCAATAACAGAATAAAAATAGCACAAAGTTATACATAAAACAACAAACGAATCACAGGAGCTCAACAATCGTCGGTTGTTCCGAATATACATGTAGTGACATTTGCGAATATCGGTACTTTTTTTCCCCTCGATTTTTTTCCGAACACTGTATTTTACGAATAAAGATGCATCCGAATACAGAGATTCTACTGTATTTTAATTTCTAGTAAGAAAGGTTACCATTTGGTTCAAATATTTTTTTTTACACATTCTCAATAACTCTTTGGTAGGTTTTTGTTGGGCTAAGACTTCAGGGTACTAATTCTGGTACAATGGTGTTACCTGTCATGTTCCATGTAACGTTAGGAAGACTGAAATCTGGAAGGAGGATAAGAGTTGATAGAGGATGTTCAAGACAGTGATCTGTCTTCCTTATCTGATCCCTGAATTGTTCTGTCATTGTCGTTGTGGACAGAAGAGGATGGGTGGTGGATGGGCGTGGTGAAGGAGGGGAGGGGAGGGGGTGAAGGAGGGGAGGAGGTGAGGGAGGGAAGGGATGAGGAGGAGAGGGGATGAGGGAAGGGAAGGGGTGAAGGAGAGGAGGGGTGTTGGAAGGAAGGGGGTGAGGAGGTGAAGGAGGAAAGCCAATTGGTTACTGGTGGCACGTGAAAAGTGGAGGGGGAGAGGGGAGGTGACAGATGGGGTGATTAATAGGGAGTGTCGGGTCATGGAGGGTTTGGAGTGTAGGATCAGGGGGATGGAGTGTCGGGTCAGGGGAGTGGAGTGTAAGGTCAGGGGGTGGAGTGTATGGTCAGGTGGGTGGAGTGTATTGTTAGGGAGTAGGTAGAATATAGGGTCCGGGGGTGTAGTGTGGGGTCAGGGAGGGAGTGTAGTGTCGGGTCAGGGGAGTGGAGTATAAGGTCGGGGGGAGGGTGGAATGTGGGGTGAGGGGGGGTGGAGTGGCGGGTCAGAGGGGTTGAGTGTTGGGTCGAGGGGTGGAGTGTAGGATCAGGGAGAAGGTGGAGTGTCGTGTCAGGGAGGGGGGGTGGACTGTCGGGTCAGGGAGGGGGTGAAGTATCGTGTCAGGAGGGTGGAGTGTCGAGTCAGGGAGAGGGGTGGAGTGTCGGGTCTGGGGGGAAGGTGGAGTGTCATGTCAGGGGGGTGTATCAGGGATTATTGATGGGAAAATAATGGGTTGCGGAATGATGGGGTACGTGGAAAGTTTGGTGTTGGGATGATGGGAGGGGGTACTAGGGGAGTTTACCTGGAATTTAGCTGGAGTGGCTTCAGGAGGTCACCGCCCCGCGACCCCGTCCCAGACCAGGCCTTCTGGTTGCTGGCATGATCAGTTATACTGTTGGTGTCCGCAGCCTGCAGTCCAATGTATACACCATAACATTGATAATCAGAAACTCTTGGAGAGGAATCTGTCGTGTTCCTTCTTGAAGAGTGCCAGCACTCTGTTGGTGTTGAAGAGTCGTGGTCCCTTAACACTTACTGAGTTCTCTCTCAGTGTACTCATCGCTCTTCTCCTTTCCAGTGGATGTATCCCGCACCTTTTGCCAAACCTCTTATAATAATAATCTTTATTCCTACAAGTACATGATATAACTTATACAGACCTAACATCACTGACATACTATACAGAAAGCCCTTGTTATGTCAGCATAGTTGCTGATCCCTGTATTCCCTGTATTATATAGCATAGCATATTAGTATCATCCATGTGCTTTAGATACGAGATCCCTTGTAGGCCTGTGGCTTTGTGTGACGTCACGGGATGCAGATGTGTAGGCTCATACCTCTGCCCCGGCCTCACTCGGCGGCAGACCATTCAGCGGACAGGCAAGGCAGCTGGGCTCCATCCCTCATCTCAGTCTGACAATATATAGATACCATCCTACAAGTGTGTCTACCTTCAACCTACGATATCTCCACTTAAGAACCCTTTACGATAGTTATGCAGAGCATTTCGAACAAATCTTGTGTTCCTAGGTAGTTATTTCGGTGTGAAGGTTTGGGACCAATCCCTCCAGTGTTGATAATGGTGTATCCTTCTCGCCTACGTTGTAAGGGGTACAGTTAGGGACTTCAATTGCTTCCGATAATTAGCTTGATTGAGTTTTTGCGACCTGTGAAGGTTCTCTGCACATTCTCCAGCTCAGCAGTTTCGCCTGTCTTGAAGGTGGCCGTTAGTACACAGCTGTAGTCAAACCCAGAGAGAAAGAGTGAGCTGAAGATTATCCTCAACAACCCATCAGTTTTCATGCAGTTGGAGCAATAACATTGTTGTGCTCCCTGAACGTGAGATCATCTGAAATTATATTACCCAAGTCTCTCACATTTGACTCAGTTTCTATTGAATAGTGTTTGAGTTTGTTTTGTACTCTGATATTGTTTTTATTTTTCCATTCTTCCTTCACATAGTAACTGAAATTTATCGTGACTGAAGGTCATAGTGTTGTCAGCGACCCACTGGAAGACTTGGTTTATAACAGCTTCTAGACTCAATGTTTTCTATGCATGACACTTTCATACAAATTCTAGTATAATCTGCAAAGGATGAGACAGTTCTGATATATGTCCTTGTTTATGTCAGAAATGAGAATGGGGAAGAGAAGTGGGGTAAGTACTGTGCCTTGGGGAAGAGAACTTTTTACTGTAGTTGCCCACCTTCCTAGTTATTCCTTTTGTACGCATTTTGTCTTCAGTTACTCCACGGTCGCACTCGTCAAAAGTTTTTGCAAAATCAGTGTATACTACATCGGCATTTTGTTTGTGTTCAAGTGCATCCAACACTATGTTGTAATAGTACATGGCTGTGCAACTGTTGCTGTTCCACGATAGATACCTTGATACTGGTGAATAACTCTTGATCTGTTAGGTAAGACACATATGTAACAGTTAGGTATCTTTATTTCGAAACGTTTCGCCTACACAGTAGGCTTCTGCAGTCGAGTACAGAAAAGTTGATAGAAGCAGAAGAGACAAGAAGACGATGTAATCAGTCCATCACCCTTAAAGTTTTGAGGTGGTCAGTCCCTCAGTCTGGAGAAGAGCATTGTTCCATAGTCTCTTCTGCTTCTATCAACTTTTCTGTACTCGACTGAAGAAGCCTACTGTGTAGGCGAAACGTTTCGAAATAAAGATACCTAACTGTTGCATATGTGTCTTACCTAACAACCTGTCGGTATTTTATACCATTTTAATGTTCAACTCTTGATCTAAGGATTCTGAGTTACCTTGAATCAAACTAGAGGAACCTTCCAGTCCCCAGGGGTTCTGTGACAATAATGCTTAACCCTTTGAGGAATACTGTGGGAAGTCATTGTATATGGCAGTTTGGTACAACTCATTAATGGTCATGGGAAGGCAGAGAATCATCATCGCACTTTTAAATTTATTAATAAAAAGTCCATTAAACTATTCCAGGTTGTTTCGTTACTTAACAAAGAACAAAATCTTCATTCAAATGACAAATGTGTTCTTTATTTAATCCACGAGTATAAAGTTACAAAAATACACGTTACGAAATACTAGGATATAATTACTAGGAAACGTTTCGGTCCTGGGATCATAATCAATGACAGTGGTGATTGACGTCCCAGGACAGAAGTGTTTTTCAAAAATATATGTCCTAGTGTTTGCTGATGTATCTTTTTAATTAAACCGCTTATCGGTATTCATTACCAAAGTTCATACCATGAAGTATATTTTAAATTATAAATCTGACTAGCTTAAAGATACCAGAACTTAAGTTAAAAATATATTTCGCATCATATTTGATATGAAAAGACTCTGTAGCATCGCTCTGACCATTAAAATTTCAAGGCATTTATTCCTTTGCACAGTCTACATTGCGGCCTGTGTTCCGTGGAACACTAGACACAGGCTCCAGTAGTTGTGTCATATTTATACTGTTTTAGTCTGATGCTCTTATCAGATTTCCCTGAAGGAGACCTGTAAATGATTACCTGAATTCTTTTTTCTCCCTCCTACTTTTCGTTTATGTTTCGATTATAACTCGAGAACCTTTTATGTGATCGGGTTCAAATTTTGAACACTTGTGTACGGTAAAGAGGATCAGAGTCTTGGAACAACTGGTTTAAGCGGGTTTCATATGATCGAAGTTATTGAACCCATTCTCAGCATCCTGGAATGTCTCGGATAACGTCCAAAACCCTCACTGACGAACCTTCAAACATTAAATATAAAGTTGTCTCCTAATTCGTCGACGGGGGAGAAGGAAAGTCAAATGCATTGGTGCAGATTTGACTATTTTATGTAAAAAATTGTGAATTTTTTTATCACTGTTTAATCATGATCAAAATATATACGTCTGCCTCTTCTGAATGGCTTCAATTTTTAATGGTTGATTCGTCTTATGGCCAGGATAGTATCCAGTCATTTTGTGTGTGGGCGAAACTTACCGTGCAATAAATATATTTTTAAAACTTGGAATCGTTGGTATTTTGATCAAATTGGACAATTTAAAAAAAAGAAATTATGTTTTTTCTCAGAAGATTGTAGAAAATTCTAAAACTAATATAAATATAGAAGAAAACTGAAAAAATATTCAAAGCTCGTGTTTTTATAGTCTTCATAAATTTCCTGAGTTGAGTGAACTCTTAAATACTGCACGACGTGATGCCAGAGCCGGTCATCCGTTAGCTGCAATTTTCTTGTTCCAAATAAGGTTTTCGTTTATAACTTCAGGACGCCTTATCTAATCACTTTCAAATTTTAAGTCACGGTCAGCTATTACTAAGTGAAGGTTTGAAGAACACTTGACATGCACAATTGCTCTCTATCAAGTTTATTTAGACAATTCCCGAAATTGATATCCACGTGATTGTCTTAATTTAAAATGCTCTTTTCATGTGCTTCACAATTTTAGGAATCTTTGAGTGATTAACATACAGTATATTGTTACTGGTTATACATTCAGATATATACACATGTGCTACAAAAGTGTAGCATCAGTAAGTAACATTAATGTCCACTCTTGGACACAAATCTTTTATTGTTATAGCTTTTCCTAGCAAACCACCACGAAGGATTTATTAAAATTCTGCTACAGGCAATGTTGATCTCTGAAAATAATACATATTTTTATTTATCTTTAAAACTAAGATCACACACACACACACACACACACACACACACACACACACACACACACACACACACACACACACACACACACACACAAACGCACTAACACACTAACACACTAACACACTAACACACACTAACACACACACTAACACACACACATACACACACATGCATGCACATACAACAGGCCTAGTGTCTAATCGACATGTGCCTAGGACCAAATGGTAACTAACACACACACACGCACACACACGCTAAGCTCTGGAGAAACATTAACGATATTAAGGATGTTTTCACTTGTTGGTTATGCATTAGAAGTATTAATCTGAACATCAAAGTAAGGACAATTACTTTCCGTTTTCCATTATATTCGAGTTCGTTAGAAGGTTAAAAAAACATTTAATTTGTCGAGGAAGGTCTCAAAATGCTGTCATCTTAGATAGACAGAAAAATTATCCTTTAGGTAACTTAACTAAATTGAAAGTAAAGTCTTTGTTTATAATTCTGTCTCAAAGTAGTCAATAAAAATCGGACACGTTGGGGCTAATGGATTTTCCACCGCACTGCCATAGTTAACATAAGAACATAAGGACATAAGAAAGAAGGAACACTGCAGCAGGCCTACTGACCCATGCGAAGCAGGTCCATGTTCCCCCCCCCCGGATTAGCCCAATGACCCACCTAATCAGGTCACTTCCACTTAAGGAAGGAGCACCGCACAAGCTAGTCAGGTCCAACTCACACCCATCCACACCCACTCATGTAATTATCTAACCTATTTTTAAAGCTACACAACGTTTTAGCCTCAAAATCTGCACTCGGGAGTTTGTTCCACTCATCCACAACTCTATTACCAAACCAGTGCTTTCCTATATCATTCCTGTATCTGAATTTTTCCAACTTGAAACCATTGCTGCGAGTCCTGTCTTGGCGGGAAATTTTCAGCACGCTATTTAAATCCCCTTTATTTATTCCTGTTCCTGTTCTATCCTTAAAATGTATCGTTAACAGAAGACGTCAGGCTTGCGACGTCACACTTGCAACGCCACACTTGCGACGTCAGACTTACAACGTCAGACTTTCGAGTTACAGCGTTTGAAACAGGTGTTTAGGAGGGTGTGGGAAAGTAGAAAGTTTTAATGAACACCTGAAATGAGCGAGGTGATGAGAGTAAGATGTGTATGAGGTGTAAGATTGGACGTTAGCCTGGAATGAAGAATGGAGAAAGTGAATATATATTTAGGTATTTGGTTGAGGATGTGTTGGCAGAATTAGTGAATAGAAGAAGGGAAGATAGTAGCTGGTGTTTTCCAGAGTCTGTGGGAAGAATGCAAAAAAACGTTATGCATCAGCGTATTGTGATTCAGTATTTTTATATAGGTGTGGGATACAATATTTTTCGATGCTGCAGTGAGGAGGTGGCTGGAAGCAGTGAGGAGATGACTGGAAGCAGCGAGGAGATTGCTGGAAGCAGTAAGGAGGTGACTGGAAGCAGGAAGGAAGTGACTGGAAGCAGTAAGGAGGTGGCTGGAAGCAGTGAGGAGGTGACTGGAAGCAGTGAGGAGGTGGCTGGAAGCAGTAAGGAGGTGACTGGAAGCAGGAAGGAAGTGACTAGAAGCAGTAAGCTGAACTTTTGTTAAGCTTTAACGTTTAGTGCTGATGTGGTTGTCCTATAAGTAAAGCTCCTTTTTATTTTATTAAAACAATTATGTTTCATACAATTACTGAAGATTGTCTTGATCAGAAGTCGGTGTTTGTCTTTAATTGTTTATCCTAAGCTCAATGTACATAATTTAATGATACACTGGTGACGTCTGTGTCACCTTAAGTACATAATTTAATGATACACTGGTGACGTCTGTGTCACCTTAAGTACATAATTTAATGATACACTGGTGACGTCTGTGTCACCTTAAGTACATAATTTAATGATACACTGGTGACGTCTGTGTCACCTTAAGTACATAATTTAATGATACACTCGTGACGTCTGTGTCACCTTAAGTACATAATTTAATGATACACTCGTGACGTCTGTGTCACCTTAAGTACATAATTTAATGATACACTGGTGACGTCTGTGTCACCTTAAGTACATAATTTAATGATACACTCGTGACGTCTGTGTCACCTTAAGTACATAATTTAATGATACACTCGTGACGTCGGTGTCACCTTAAGTACATAATTTAATGATACACTCGTGACGTCTGTGTCACCTTAAGTACATAATTTAATGATACACTGGTGACGTCTGTGTCACCTTAAGTACATAATTTAATGATACACTCGTGACGTCTGTGTCACCTTAAGTACATAATTTAATGATACACTCGTGACGTCTGTGTCACCTTAAGTACATAATTTAATGATACACTGGTGACGTCTGTGTCACCTTAAGTACATAATTTAATGATACACTCGTGACGTCTGTGTCACCTTAAGTACATAATTTAATGATACACTCGTGACGTCTGTGTCACCTTAAGGTCAGTCTAACAAAGTTTCACCTTATGTATCCTAAGCGTGAATTAGTTACTAAACCTTGACTCACGAAATAGTAATAACACGACTACTAACAAACCACGATACCGTACCCTGGTTTACTAAACCACGGTACCGTACCCTGGTTTACTAAATCACGGTACCGTACCCTGGTTTACTAAACCACGGTACCGTACCCTGGTTTACTATACCACGGTACCATACCCTGGTTTACTATACAACGGTACCGTACCCTGGTTTACTATACAACGGTGCCGAACCCTGGTTTACTAAACCACAGTACCGTACCCTGGTTTACTAAACCACGGTACCGTACCCTGGTTTACTAAACCACGGTACCTTACCCTAGTTTACTAAACCACGGTACCGTACCCTAGTTTACTAAACCACGGTACCGTACCCTGGTTTACTATACAACGGTACCGAACCCTGGTTTACTAAACCACGGTACCGGACCCTGGTTTACTAAACCACGGTACCGTACCCTGGTTTACTAAACCACGGTACCGTACCCTAGTTTACTAAACCACGGTACCGTACCTTGGTTTACTAAACCATGGTACAGAACCTTGGTTTACTAAATCACGATACCATACCCTGGTTTACTAAATCACGATACCGTACCCTGGTTTACTAAACCACGGTACCGTACCCTGGTTTACTAAACCACGGTACCGTACCCTGGTTTACTAAACCACGGTACCGTACCCTGGTTTACTAAACCACGGTACCGTACCCTGGTTTACTAAACCACGGTACCGTACCCTGGTTTACTAAACCACGGTACCGTACCCTGGTTTACTAAATCACGATACCGTACCCTGGTTTACTAAACCACGGTACCGTACCCTGGTTTACTAAACCTTCATTGCTGGTCAGTTTACCTATAGAAAGTTTACATTGACTTTGGTCTGTGTTGGTCCCACATTCTCATCGTTACTGAAGAAACTAGGAAAACTATAATGCTAGTTGATAAGATAATTTATGAGTTCCTCGTCCGATTGGCTTCAAACCTTCAACTCATTAACTTGGTAATGTAACTTCTGAGCGGCTTCATAGTTAATGTTAGTGTTTTATGGGATATTAACCTATGTGAAATAACTACAGAATGCCTCTTCTGTTTGGCTTTAAACTTTTAAAGTTGGTCTTTCTTGGTGGAAAATTTGATTTTGTGATGGTCTGTGAAGGTCTTAATTTGTCAGTTTTTATTAAAGGAATTATGATATTAGTTTCCACATGTTAACTTGTTAATGCCTCTTCTCTCTTAATTAAAGACTTAAAACACTAATATTTACCGGCATTAAAACTTTATGCCTCACTCTGCACTATGCCTTTCTCGCACACTGAGGAACAGGGGGATAACTTTCTCGGATCCTGCAGCCACCGAAATACATTTAGTTGTACACCGACGTTATTATATAATTTCCTAAAAATACGCAAAGGATTAAAAATTTGGAAAAAGTGTGATAAAATATAATTTTATTGTATTCAATGATTTAGAGCCATTTCATGAATTATCTTACAATCCTCATTTTTTTCAGTTAATTCGCAATTAAATGAAGACACTTCGGTGATGCTCTGATATAATATTGGTTATAAATTTCTCTTCCACTTTGGTGCCGTCTGGAAAGTAGTTTTTGCGCAAAATTATTCAAATGGTTGAGGAAACTAAGAGAGAAGTAGGTTTTATAGATCACCACTTGTACCTTCACGAGAATATGTTCCGTTTTTGGTTTAGTATTTGTAGGATTTATAGACGCGGAAAAAATCAGTCACAGATTTCTACGAGAAACCAGTCACATATTTCTACGAGAACGGAACCAGTCACAGATTTCTACGAAAAACCAGTCACAGATTTTTACAAGAAACCAGTCACAGATTTTTACGAGAAAGAAATCACTCACAAATTTGTACAGGAAAGAAATCAGTCACAGGTTTGTATAAGAAAGAAACCAGTCATAGATTTCTACGAGAAAGAAACCAGTTCCAGATTTCTACGAGAAAGAACCAGTCACAGATTCTACAAGAAACCAGTGACAGTTTCCAGAGGAATTGTTAGGCTGGGGTAAGATCTGGGTTGGGATCTGTTACAAGTGGTGTTCCACAGGGATCAGTCTTAGGCTCGGTGTTATTTATAATATATATCAATGACCTTGACGAGGGAATTACTAGTGATATGAGAAAATTCACTGATGACACTAAGATAGGTACGATAATCGATTCAGAGGTAGATATCACGGAACTTCAGGAGGATTTAGAGTTTTAGACAAACTCAATTCGTGGTCAGAAAAGTGGCAGATGCAGTTCAATGTAGAAAAATATAAGGTTCTGAATCTCGGGAATGTTCATAACCTTAGCACTTATCAGCTTAGTAATGTAGAATTTAGCCGCACAAAATGCGAAAAGGACTGGGGGTTATGGTGAGCAGCAATCTTAAACCAAGACAGCAATGCTTAACTTTACGTAATGAGGCAAATAGATTACTGCTATTTATATCAAGAAGTTTAAGCAACAGAAGTCCAGCGGTTATATTACAGCTATATACATAATTAGTAAGACCTCACCGAAATTACGCAGCTCATTTCTGGTCTCCATATTACAGAATGGATATAAATTAGGAAACATTCAGCGTAGAATGACAAACTTAATACAAAGCATTAGAAATCTTCCGTATGAAGAAAGAGTGAAGTCCCTTAAATTACATTCACTTGTAAGACGAAGAATGAGGGAAGACATGATCGAAGTGTATAAGTGGTAGACGGGTATTAACAAATAGGATATAATTAAGATCTTGAGGATATCTCTCCAAGAGAGAACCCGCAGTAATGGATTCATATTAGATAAGTTTATATTTAGAAAGGATATAGGAAAGCATTGGTTTGGAAATAGGGTAGTTGATGAGTGGAACAGTTGGGTTATTGAAGCTAAAACTTTGGGTTATTTCAAACTTAGGTTGGATAAATACATGAGTAAGAGGGGTTGGATTTGAGTGGGACTTGCATATGGGTAAATAGATTTACTGAAGCTCATTGCTTGGGCAGCGTTGAAAATGGGTTGGGCAAATATTCTGTTAGTTGGATGGATTTGTGAAAGACCTGCCTAGTATGGGCCAACAGGCCTGCTACAGTGTTGCTCCTTTCTCATGTTAGGGTTCATTAAATCAGAGGAACAGAGCATTGTGGTAGTACCTGATCAGCCGGGCTGTGGTTCGTACGATGGATTACGTGCGACCGGCAGCAACAGCCTGATTGATTAGTCCCTGATCCACCACAAGGCCTGGTCATGGAGCGGGCCGCGGGGGCGTTGATCCCCGGAACTCCCTCCAGGTAGACTCCAGGTAGTGATCACCAACTTCGCACTGCGTTCCTCCAGGGAATAAAACAAAAGCCTTCGATAGACTCTCTTGCTGGCTCTGGCTGGCCCTGGCTGGCTTTGGCTGGCCCTGGCTGGCCCTGGCTGGCCCTGGCTGGCCCTGACTGGCCCCTGGTTGTGACTTTGGAAATCAAATCTTGAGTCAGTGACTGAGAGACGAAGACCAAAAGAAGACATTTTGTAAATTAGATCTTGAGTGTTGTCTTCCTAAGATGGCTGCCGCGTTGGACAGGTGACGTCCCTGGACTGCATCGTCTATCCTCCTGCACCATCTATCCTCCACAAGTATCTTTAATCTATCTACTTTCATACTTCTGGTATCCCTATTCTTCTCTTGTCTACAAGAATCTACTATCCTCCTCCTCCTCTTCCTCCTCCAACCTCTCCTATTCTTCTCGTGCGTCTTCTATCCTCCTCCTCCAGCGTCTCCCTTTCTACTGATCCTCCTCCTCCCTCTCTTATCGTCTTCCTGCTACTCCCTTTCCTCCTGCGTCTGCGTATCTTCCTATCTATCTCCTGCTATTCTCTATCCTCCTCCTATCTCTCAAATCCTCTTCTTTCATCTCCTATCCTCATACCTCTCCCATCCTTCTTCTGTCTCTCCTATCTTCTTCCTAACTTTGCTATCCTCCTGGTGTGTTCCTCCCGCCGCGGCACCATCATGTAAAAACACACATCGGAAACTTTGATGCGGGCGGCGGAGTTGCTAGCGACCACCTCATGCTTTCCTCGCCGGTACATAGCGTTTAGCGTGCGTGGCGTGCGTGGCGTGCGTGTTTGAGTGCGTGTTTGAGTGCGTACATGCGTGTTGTGTTATCGTGCATATCTGCAGTCTTATTTACGCATTTCACCATTACTACCACCACCACCATCACCACCACCACTACTACCATCATCACCACTATCATTACCACCATCATCACGATCACCACCACCCACCATCATCACTACCCACCACCACTACCACCACCACCACCCACCATCATCACTACCCACCACCACCACCCACCATCATCACTACCCACCACCACTACCACCACCACCACCCACCATCATCACTACCCACCACCACCACCCACAGTCATCACTACCCACCACCACCACCACCACCACCCACCATCATCACTACCCACCACCACCACCACCCACCATCATAACTACCCACCACCACCACCACCATCCACCATCATCACTACCCACCACCACCACCACCCACCATCATCACTACCCACCACTACCACCACCACCCACCATCATCACTACCCACCACCACCACCACCCACCATCATCACTACCCACCACCACCCACCATCATCACTACCCACCACCACCACCACCATCACCACCACCCACCATCATCACTACCCACCACCACCTCCCCCCACCATCATCACTACCCACCATCACCACCACCCACAATCATCACTACCCACCACCACCACCGCCACCACCCACCATCATCACTACCCACCACCACCACCACCCACCATCATCGCTACCCACCACCACCACCACCACCCACCATCATCACTACCCACCACCACCACCACCACCACCCACCATCATCACTACCCACCTCCACTACCCACCACCAGACATTAACAATCACTCCAGCAACAAGGTTATGACAGAACAACGAAGATAAGACAAACGACCCTCCCCTACCATACATAGTGTCGATGGCTCCATTATAGACGATGATCCCAGAATTACAATACTGGGCAGGAACTGCACCAGTATGCACCAGCACGCACCTCAAAGCTGTCTCGTAGCCTTGTTATTATCGGGGCTAAATTTGATGATACTAGAGGACAGAAGGTGACTTTATAATGATGTACAAAATACTGAGAATAATTAATAGGTGAACAGTATTAGAGAGGCGGGAAACAGGTACACGAGGTCTCAGCTAAAAATTTAAGACACCGATGTGTTATAATGTAGAGAAGGTAGAGGGATGATTATTGTACAGCTGTAAGACTAGGTACGATAGGGGTCATGAAGTCAGGAGAGAGTGAATCCAGGAGCAGCCAACTGAGAAGAGGGACCAGGAGCTGAGGCTCAGACTCGACTCTTGCAACCACAAGTAGGCGGACACAAATAGGTGAATGATGCACACACACACACACACACACACACACACACACACACACACACACACACACACACAAACACAGACAGACAGACAGACAGACAGACAGACACACACACACACACACACACACACACACACACACACACACACACACACACACACACACACACACACACACAAGTAATCTGGATGTCAGCCAATCATCACACTCCAGGGATGAGCCAGGACCCAGCTTGTCTGCTGGTAACCTCTACCAGACGAAACTGCCAATTTACCGCCGGTGCAGGGTTCGACTCCCAGCGGGAATCCTTTAGAGTCCTCAGCATGTTTATCTCTCGTTGCAGCGACTGTCAAGAATGTTTCTTTAATCAAATTGCAGAAAAAGAGCGAATTTACCCCGTCTAGCAAAAATCCGAACAAGTGCATCGGTATCACAGCAAAGCAGATCGCTCATTTGTGTGTTTAAGTACGAGAGATCAACAAGCAATTAAGGTGGTATCAAGTGATTGAGGAAACCCAATTAAAAGGCTAATTCTCCCTCAGTCCTAGTTTAGGCCAGCAAAAGCCTTTATTATGTTGCCAGTCGGCTGTAGGTCAGGCAGTTATCTGGCGACGGTATTTGTTGTTAATCAGAACCTGTTTGCGTCCGCAGTGTTATTAAGTGTTTTAGTGTACGCCAAAACCCGTTTGTGTCCAATGTTATTAAGTGACTTAATGTTTGCTGGTTACTGTTTGTGTCCACAGTGTTATCACATTGTTCAGTGTACGTCATAAACATTCGTGTCAACATTCTTATCAGGTAGTTTAAGTGTTTTAGTGTACGCCAAAACCCGTTTGTGTCCAATGTTATTAAGTGACTTAATGTTTGCTGGTTACTGTTTGTGTCCACAGTGTTATCACATTGTTCAGTGTACGTCATAAACATTCGTGTCAACATTCTTATCAGGTAGTTTAAGTGTTTTAGTGTACGCCAAAACCCGTTTGTGTCCAATGTTATTAAGTGACTTAATGTTTGCTGGTTACTGTTTGTGTCCACAGTGTTATCACATTGTTCAGTGTACGTCATAAACATTCGTGTCAACATTCTTATCAGGTAGTTTAAGTGTTTTAGTGTACGCCAAAACCCGTTTGTGTCCAATGTTATTAAGTGACTTAATGTTTGCTGGTTACTGTTTGTGTCCACAGTGTTATCACATTGTTCAGTGTACGTCATAAACATTCGTGTCAACATTCTTATCAGGTAGTTTAAGTGTTTTAGTGTACGCCAAAACCCGTTTGTGTCCAATGTTATTAAGTGACTTAATGTTTGCTGGTTACTGTTTGTGTCCACAGTGTTATCACATTGTTCAGTGTACGTCATAAACATTCGTGTCAACATTCTTATCAGGTAGTTTAAGTGTTTTAGTGTACGCCAAAACCCGTTTGTGTCCAATGTTATTAAGTGACTTAATGTTTGCTGGTTACTGTTTGTGTCCACAGTGTTATCACATTGTTCAGTGTACGTCATAAACATTCGTGTCAACATTCTTATCAGGTAGTTTAAGTGTTTTAGTGTACGCCAAAACCCGTTTGTGTCCAATGTTATTAAGTGACTTAATGTTTGCTGGTTACTGTTTGTGTCCACAGTGTTATCACATTGTTCAGTGTACGTCATAAACATTCGTGTCAACATTCTTATCAGGTAGTTTAAGTGTTTTAGTGTACGCCAAAACCCGTTTGTGTCCAATGTTATTAAGTGACTTAATGTTTGCTGGTTACTGTTTGTGTCCACAGTGTTATCACATTGTTCAGTGTACGTCATAAACATTCGTGTCAACATTCTTATCAGGTAGTTTAAGTGTTTTAGTGTACGCCAAAACCCGTTTGTGTCCAATGTTATTAAGTGACTTAATGTTTGCTGGTTACTGTTTGTGTCCACAGTGTTATCACATTGTTCAGTGTACGTCATAAACATTCGTGTCAACATTCTTATCAGGTAGTTTAAGTGTTTTAGTGTACGCCAAAACCCGTTTGTGTCCAATGTTATTAAGTGACTTAATGTTTGCTGGTTACTGTTTGTGTCCACAGTGTTATCACATTGTTCAGTGTACGTCATAAACATTCGTGTCAACATTCTTATCAGGTAGTGTCATGCTTCACTTTTCTCATAAGAATATAAAAGTTTGTTACAACGAAAATATTGAACAATTAATCAATAGAGTTGAGGCTCAGCTTTAGTGTTTGCGGCAGGATATATAATATATGAAATACAAATCTTAGATGCAGTATGATGCAATCCGTAATTACGACGTTTCGCCCACATAATGAGTTACATCAAGTCACTCTGAGCCTTTATATACCCTCTGTGTCCATGTATTGTTTGTAATGGCTTGATAAAGCTCCTGGAGAGCGAAACGTTGCCACAATAAATGTCACATTAGTTGCACTTGTGTCCTTTTACTTTACATCAAGTCACACGGATATAGACCTGGAAAAGAAGGATGAACATGAATGTAGGGAGCATAGTGATTATGTATATATATATATATGTGTGTGTGTGTGTGTGTGTGTGTGTGTGTGTGTGTGTGTGTGTGTGTGTGTGTGTGTGTGTGTGTGTGTATAATGACTGGTATAATGATATGAAGAGTCAGATGAGATGCGTTGCTTTAAACATACTCAGGATGACAGCTTCAACACACCTTCCTTCAAGGTAGGTTCCTTGACGCTGGTGATGGGCTCTTGATCTAGGGAACTGAATCTGTGCTCCATCTCCCCCCCCACATGCGCTGTATAATTCTAAGGGTTTAGCACTTACCGATGATTATAATATAATAATAATATAATTCAACACATCTCACGTCACTCTTCACCTCACTCTTCACCTCACTCTTCACCTCACTCTTCACCTCACTCTTCATCTCACTCTTCACCTCACTCTTCACCTCACTCTTCACCTCACTCTTCACCTCACTCTTCACCTCACTCTTCACCTCACTCTTCACCTCACTCTTCACCTCACTCTTCACCTCACTCTTCACCTCACTCTTCACCTCACTCTTCACCTCACTCTTCATCTCACTCTTCACCTCACTCTTCACCTCACTCTTCACCTCACTCTTCACCTCACTCTTCACCTCACTCTTCACCTCACTCTTCACCTCACTCTTCACCTCACTCTTCATCTCACTCTTCACCTCACTCTTCACCTCACTCTTCACCTCACTCTTCACCTCACTCTTCACCTCACTCTTCACCTCACTCTTCACCTCACTCTTCACCTCACTCTTCACCTCACTCTTCACCTCACTCTTCACCTCACTCTTCACCTCACTATGCTTCATTTATACATGCTCATCCTTCTCCAGGTCTATCTCTTTTTAACTGGATGACACCCATTGTTTTGTATTTTGTACCATTTATCTCCATATATAATTGAGATTATGTTTCAGTGTTAACTTTACAATTAATAACTACTTCAACTCAGCATTTTTTCCTCTTTACTTTCAGTGCAATACAGAGCTTAGATAACTATCGGCTTCTGGTACACGCTAGTTATAATTACCAACTCTTTCCCTCTGTGATTCTCCTATAGAAATGCTGGCGGTTTATTTGTTATCTTCACCATCAATTATTCCACAATCACCGCGAACAATCACTCCACTAATGTATTCTGCTAAAACTTTCCTCTTTTTCGTTTGTGTTTTAGGTGAGTGATGTGTTGAAGCATATGTGGAAAGAAGTTTGTCTACGTAGACAAAATAAAATGAAATGTGGCAGGTTATATTGGTACCAAGAGATAGGACGCACTTAGCACAAAATTAATGAATACAGATACAGATTTAGTGTTGCTCATTGTACTGACTGCAGATCACAGAAACATTTGTCTTTAAGCCAAGCAGAGGGAAGACTAATGAAAAGCCGCATTCCTCTATTGTATTGTAGGCTGTCCATAAAGAGATTAAAAATAGCATTCTTTCATTTTTACACTCTGTAAGTAGTTGTGGCACATCATCTTTTGCAAACTTGGAAAAATAAGGTAAATAACCCGTGATGTCTCACACTCTCAGTGAATACAATAAGAAAACAGTCACCTTGGGTGAAACTACTAGAGCAGGACAAGTTGTCCCCCGATACACTCTATAGTGTACCTATGAGTGCGTCTGCAGCAGCAGCTACAAACATGCTTTGTTTATAGATGAATGGTTCAGAGAACCGACATGTTGATAAATTAGACACATGTGCAACTCTTGGGTATCTTTATTGAGGAAACGTTTCGCCACACAGTGGCTTCATCAGTCCATCTATTCAAGATTGATGGACTGACCACATCGACTCAAGGTTGAGGGACTGATTACCTCATTCTCCTCCTGTTCTTCAAGATTCTCCTTTGTATGGACTGATGAAGCCACTGTGTGGCGAAACGTTTCCTCAATAAAGATACCCAAGAGTTGCACATGTGTCTAATTTATCATGCTTTGTTTATGAGTTTACCATCAAGGTGACTTGTCGTGACGGGTTCACTAATCATCCAAGTTTTGGGAATGGAAAATTTACCGGAAAGGATTACTCTCTGTCCTAACTCTTGATGCAGCATGACTGTCGTTTCTGAATCAAATATCCTGCACCTGCAGGAAGAGTTACGATGCACGATGCAAGTGCAAAAATTTCGGCCAGATATATACAGTCACTATCAAGGAGTAGGACGTACCAATACAGTTTCTTACGAGATATATTTTCAAGATGACGTCTTTTGCTAATCACGACATTCAGTAGACGATGAGTTATATAGAGGGAAATATAGAAGAAAATATTTATACTGCAAGAAAATATACTGAGAGAGGAGCATCTCTTAGTGCATAAACACTGAGAGATTATTTTGATCAGTGTCTTAGGGAGTTAAGTGCCGGTGGCAGGTGACGTGCAGCCTTCATAACTAGTGACTAATTTGGAAAATTTAAGCCAAATAAACCAGCCAGTTTTAAGAAAATTCGACTTGTCTGTTATCTCTCTGTCTGTGTCTCTTTAATTAAGCCACAACGACCACCCCTAACCCACCACCACCATCCTCACCACCACGCCAACTACCATCATCACCACCACCACCGCCACCACCACCACCACCACCACCACCACCACCACCACCACAACCACCACCACCACCATCCTCACCACCACGCCAACTACCATCACCACCACCACCACCACCACCACCACCACCACCACCACAACCACCACCACCACCATCCTCACCACCACGCCAACTACCATCACCACCACCACCACCACCACAACCACCAACCCCACTACCAATACCAACCCCAGTACCACCACCACCACTACCACCATCACAACCACCCCCATTACCACCCCCACTACCACCCCAACTACCACCCCCACTACCACCAACCACACTAACGCATCACCAAACAATCAATTAAATTCAACAAAATGATGTTACGATTTTTATACACATAACAAAATATATGTATATATACAGAGTATACAAATCGGGAATTTTTATTAGAGTTAAAAATTGATAAATCAAACGTGTCATAGCTAATCAGCGTGAAATTAGTTTATTTGACTTTTAAAATAAATAATCTCTAACGGGAACTGAACTGTACTCATTGTGTTTTGAACGATGAGTTGAGAAAAATGTGTGAAATTTTATGGAATGAACAATTCACTTCTGTTAATAGGATAAACAGGACTGGCTATTGTTTTCGTCATTATTGAGATTAAGATCATTCTTTTCCATGCTTTTATTAATGTTTTATGGCTAAAAAAAATACTTTGCTTATTAGGCTAAAATCACCCTTGTTATTTAGGCCTAACTGACCGGTTTGGCTTATTCGACACGACATATATAAATAAATAAAATTAAATGTAATCGGAGAATGCAGACACGCGATTTATACATTACACAAATGTAATTTTGTGATTTATTGTAATTTGTGAGATTATATTACTATGTTATTCACTGCTGGTTGGTGGTAGTTGGTATTTGTTAGTGGTAGTTGTTATTTGTTAGTGGTAGTTGTTATTTGTTTGTGGTAGTTGTTATCTGTTGGAGATAATTATTGTCTGAAAACAAAGCTGAATTCATGTAGATTGATGGACAGATATATGGATAGATGCATATGTTGATGAATAAATTGATGGATTGATGGATACATGGATGGACAAATGAGCTCACGTATTTGTATCCAAAGGGGTCGAGTCCCGGTTCCTGGCTCAGCCTTTCAATTACAGACAACAGCAGTACTACAGGTCAAACCTTTTGTGGGTCCCACCATGCATATTAACTGTGTGTGTGTGTGTGTGTGTGTGTGTGTGTGTGTGTGTGTGGACCCTACCTTCAATATTTTCTCATCAGTTCCTTCCACTGTGCAACCAAGTGAGGAAAAAGGAAATTTTTTTTGGCATCCCTGTAAGTCAGTTGCATCTTCAACCTGCATTGTTTCTGTGGCTTACAGAGTGATTTGAGTATCCTGAACGTCGTGATCGTGTCTCCGTTTATGGTTCTTAAATTTAATTTCTTTTCATCGTTTTCTTCATAAGTCGTTCCTCTGAGATGTGGGATTTTCTCTGGCACTAGACATGTTTAGACAGATTAAGGTTCTAAAGTGATGCTGCGCACTCAAGGATGTGTCTGATACAGGTCGTAAGTCTGCTTGAATTACTGTTGAAGTTTCTGAATGCTGTTGTTAAAGATGCCAGATATACTACATATATCTGCTGATGTGTTCCTTTAGTGATGGTCATGTTATTGGTGGTAACCTTCTGATATTTCTTCAGTGTCAAACATCTGAAAAC
>NC_091348.1:11520949-11525949 GCF_038502225.1 Cherax quadricarinatus
TAGGTTTTAATTTATCTATTTGCCTAAGGACCATGTCACTTGTGACCCTAATAGTGCACAGTTTATTATCGTCCTGTTCTACATAATTTATCATTACTGGAATATCGCTGGTATCCTCCTGTGTAAAAACTGAGAGGAAGTATGTGTTAAAAATTCTACACATTTCCTTATCACTGTCAGTGAGCTGACCCGAGGAACTTTTGAGTGGGCCTATCTTGTCCCTGATCTTACTTCTGTATACCTGAAAGAATCCTTTTGGGTTAGTCTTCGATTCTCTTGCAACTTTAACCTCATAATCTCAACAACAAAGTTCGACGTCCAGACACTGTCATTAACCCAGCAATAATCAACAATAAAATTCAACCTCCAGATACTGTCATTAACCCACAAACACTCAACAATAAAGTTCAACCTCCAGACACTGTCATTAACCCACCAACACTCAACAATAAAGTTCACTTCTTGAAAGCTGGAGAAACTGAACCGTGTTGTTTACTTTGCGCTCTAGACAAGCAGACACCATAGAACCCCTTGGATCATCTGGTGCACACCAAGGGTTGTTTGCTCTCACCTTGAGTATGCACCACTCCCTTGGACGTCCTGTTTTATCTGTCTTCAGTATGAGGTAGAAGAGTGCGCGAGGCGACTCATGTCAGGCCTCGACCTGACCTGGTGAGTCATTGTAACGTAGTCGGAGGTATTCTCCGTCATACCACCTATATTTTCCAGCATACCACCCGTATTCTTTATCATACAACCTATATTCTCATCATAAAACCTGTATTCTTCATCATGCCACCTGTACACTTCATCATTTCACCTGTACACTCCATCATACCACCTGTACACTCATCACACCACCTGTACACTCCATCATACACCTGTATATTCCATCATACCACTTGTACACTCATCACACCACCTGTACACTCCATTATACCACCTGTCCACTCCATCATACCACCTGTACTCTTCATCACACCACCTGTACACTCATTACACCACCTGTACACTCCATCATACCACCTGTACACTCCATCATACCACCTGCACACTCCATCATACCACCTGTACTCTTCATCATACCACCTGTACACTCCATCATACCACCTGTACACTCATCACACCACCTGTACACTCCATCATACCACCTGTACACTCCATTATACCACCTGTACACTCCATCATACCACCTGTACACTCCATCATACCACCTGTACTCTTCATCATACCACCTGTACATTCCATCATACCACCTGTACATTCCATCACACCACCTGTACACTCCATCATACCAAGTGTACATTTCATAATACCACCTGTACACTCTATCACACCAAGTGTACATTTCATCATACCACCTGTACACTCCATCATACCACCTGTACACCACATCATAACACCTGTATATTTCATCATACCACCTGTACACTCCATCATACCACCTGCACATTTCATCATACCACCTGTACACTCCATCATACCACCTGTACACCCCATCATACCACCTGTACACTCCATCATACCACCTGTACACTCCATCATACCACCTGTACACCCCATCATACCACCTGTACACCCAATCATACCACCTGTACACCCCATCATACCACCTGTACACCCCATCATACCACCTGTACACCCCATCATACCACCTGTACACCCCATCATACCACCTGTACACTCCATCATACCACCTGTACACACCATCATACCACCTGTACACCCCATCATACCACCTGTACACTCCATCATACCACCTGTATACTCCATCATACCACCTGTACACTCCATCATACCACCTGTACACTCCATCATACCACCTGCATACCCCATCATACCACCTGTACACTCCATCATACCACCTGTACACTCCATCATACCACCTATACAATCCATCATACCACCTGTACACTCCATCATACCACATGTACACTCCATCATACCACCTGCACACTCCATCATACCACCTGTACACTCCATCATACCATCTGTACACTCCATCATACCACCTGTACACTCCATCATACCATCTGTACACTCCATCATTCCACCTGTACACTCCATCATACCACCAGTACACTTCATCATACGACCTGTACACTCCATCATACCACCTGTACACCCCATCATACCACCTGTACACTCCATCATACCACCTGTACACTCCATCATACCACCTGTACACTCCATCATACCATCTGTACACTCCATCATACCACCTGTACACTCCATCATACCACCTGTACACTCCATCATACCATCTGTACACTCCATCATACCACCTGTACACTCCATCATACCACCTGTACACCCCATTATACCACCTGTACACTCCATCATACCACCTGTACACTCCATCATAGCACCTGTACACTTCATCATACGACCTGTACACTCCATCATACCACCTGTACACTCCATCATACCACCTGTACACTCCATCATACCACCTGTACACTCCATCATACCACCTGTACACTCCATCATACCATCTGTACACTCCATCATACCACCTGTACACTCCATCATACCATCTGTACACTCCATACCACCTGTACACTCCATCATACCATCTGTACACTCCATCATACCACCTGTACACTCCATCATACCACCTGTACACCCCATCATACCACCTGTACACTCCATCATACCACCTGTACATTCCATCACACCACCTGTACACTCCATCATACCAAGTGTACATTTCATCATACCACCTGTACACTCCATCATACCAAGTGTACATTTCATCATACCACCTGTACACTCCATCATACCACCTGTACACCACATCTTAACACCTGTATATTTCATCATACCACCTGTACACTCCATCATACCACCTGTACATTTCATCATACCACCTGTACACTCCATCATACCACCTGTACACCCCATCATACCACCTGTACACCCCACCATACCACCTGTACACCCCATCATACCACCTGTACACTCCATCATACCACCTGTACACTCCATCGTACCACCTGTACAACCCATCATACCACCTGTACACCCCATCATACCATCTGTACGCCCCATCATACCACCTGTACACTCCATCATACCACCTGTACACCCCATCATACCACCTGTACACACCATCATACTACCTGTACACCCCATCATACCACCTGTACACTCCATCATACCACCTGTACACTCCATCATACCACCTGTACACTCCATCATACCACCTGCATTCCCCATCATACCACCTGTACACTCCATCATACCACCTGTACACTCCATCATACCACCTGTACACTCCATCATACCACCTGTACACTCCATCATACCACCTGTACACTCCATCATACCACCTGTACACTCCATCATACCATCTGTACACTCCATCATACCACCTGTACACTCCATCATTCCACCTGTACACTCCATCATGCCACCTGTACACTTCATCATACGACCTGTACACTCCATCATACCATCTGTACACTCCATCATACCACCTGTACACTCCATCATACCACCTGTACACTCCATCATACCTCCTGTATACTCCATCATACCACCTGTACACTCCACCATACCACCTGTACACTCCATCATACCACCTGCATACCCCATCATACCACCTGTACACTCCATCATACCACCTGTACACTCCATCATACCACCTCTACACTCCATCATACCACCTGTACACTCCATCATACCACCTGTACACTCCATCATACCACCTGTACACTCCATCATACCACCTGTACACTCCATCATACCATCTGTACACTCCATCATACCACCTGTACACTCCATCATTCCACCTGTACACTCCATCATACCACCTGTACACTTCATCATACGACCTGTACACTCCATCATACCACCTGTACACCCCATCATACCACCTGTGCACTCCATCATACCACCTGTACACTCCATTATACCACCTGTACACTCCATCATACCATCTGTACACTCCATCATACCACCTGTACACTCCATCACACCACCTGTACACTCCATCATACCATCTGTGCACTCCATCATACCACCTGTACACTCCATCATAACACCTGTACACCCCATCATACCACCTGTACACTCCATCATACCACCTGTACACTCCATCATAGCACCTGTACACTCCATCATACCACCTGTACACTCCATCATAGCACATGTACACTTCATCATACGACCTGTACACTCCATCATACCACCTGCACACTCCATCATACCATCTGTACACTCCAACATACCACCTGTACACTCCATCATACCACCTGTACGCTCCATCATACCACCTGTACACTCCATCATACCACCTGTACACTCCATCATACCATCTGTACACTCCATCATACCACCTGTACACTTCATCATACCACCTGTACACTCCATCATACCATCTGTACACTCCATCATACCACCTGTACACTCCATCATACCACCTGTACACTCCATCATACCACCTGTACACTCCATCATACCACCTGTACACTCCATCATACCATCTGTACACTCCATCATACCACCTGTACACTCCGTCATACAACCTGTACACCCCATCATACCACCTGTACACTCCATCATACCACCTGTACACTCCATCATACCACCTGTACACTCCATCATACCACCTGTACACTCCATCATACCACCTGTACACTCCATCATACCACCTGTACACTCCATCATACCACCTGTACACTCCATCATACCACCTGTACACTCCATCATACCATCTGTACACTCTATCATACCACCTGTACACTCCATCATACCACCTGTACACCCCATCATACCACCTGTACACTCCATCATACCACCTGTACACTCCATCATACCACCTGTACACTCCATCATACCACCTGTACACTCCATCATACCACCTGTACACTCCATCATACATCCTGTACACTCCATCACATCATACCTGTACACTCCATCATACCACCTGTACACTCTATCATACCATCTGTACACTCCATCATACCACCTGTACACTCCATCATACCACCTGTACA